>NC_135215.1:6617052-6717052 GCF_052324685.1 Brachyhypopomus gauderio
CGTGGCAACGTGACGGGGGGCTGGAGGGAGAGGAGCCGTCCACTGGCGCGCGCGCTAGCCGTCGCAGTGAGTGCAGAGACAGGACTGAGGATGACGCACACACACACACACACACCGCCTCACCAGGAACCTCAGGCTCCACACACACCGTGCTGCAACTGTCGCCTCATCCTGAGAGAAACCGCTACACACACACACACACACACACATACACACACAGTTAGACAATGCGTCTGTGTCTCTGAACTGGGACGATGTAGAGACCTAACCATTTCCCAAAACGAAGCTAACGTGAGATTTTCCCTCCCTCCTGCTAAACGCTGCACTCCATCACGTCCTCTTTCTCTCTCTCTCTCTCTCTCTCTCTCTCTCTCTCTCTCTCTCTCTCTCTCCATCTCTCTCACTCACCTCTGACAATATGGAGGCGAAACAATACCCCGCACGAGACATTCACGTTTCTTACACGCGCACACCCCACCCACCAGACGCGGCACTACAGTGCTCACCTCTAATAAGCTCCGTGTGCAGCTGGCGACGCTGACAGATAACAGCCCTGCAGCCTCCTGTTTTCACACACACTCCTTCTCCGTCGTGTGCAGCGTCCCGGTCCCCGCGCACCTCCCCCTCACGCGCCCTGACTCCCCCACTCCCCCTTTCTCCGCCCTGCCTAATCCGCTCCTCTTCGCATACGGACTTCTTACGCTTATGCCAACCTTGACCACACTGGTTTGATAAGTTTATTGCATCGTCAAAGCACTTTTCCTCCCTGGGTTGCCAAACCTTTCATTATTGTTCATCTTTCCATCGTTATTAACATATTGTTGGAACATATTTTTACACAACATCCAGTATGTATATTGCAAATGGGAAAGAGATCACATAAAATGTGTTTTAAAGTTGTTTTAAAATATTATTTTATAAATTCTATACAGAGACAATTTCCTCAAATAGAAGGAGAAGTTAACATAACATACACAAGCCTATATCTAAAAGTAAACTGGTTACTAAACAATTTACAATTTTTCAAGTCACTGAAGCATCCAAAAGCTAAAAAGGTATCATACAAAAGATTAAGGTTCACCTTGGAGCATCCCAGTGATTTTATGGGGTTGTCAAGCAACAAAGTTGCACTGGGTGGAACTGAATGAAGCATTAGCCAAAATGAGAGATCAAAAACCACAATCACCACATCTAAACCATATGGAGTACAAACACCACATCTAAACCATATGGAGTACAAACACCACATCAAAACCATATAGAGTACAAACACCACATCTAAACCATATGGAGTACAAACACCACATCTAAACCATATGGAGTACAAACACCACATCTAACCCATATGGAGTACAAACACCACATCTAACCCATATGGAGTACAAACACCACATCTAAACCATATGGAGTACAAACACCACATCTAAACCATATGGAGTACAAACACATCTAAACCATATGGAGTACAAACACCACATCTAAACCATATGGAGTAAACACCACATCTAACCCATATGGAGTACAAACACCACATTAAAACCATATGGAGTACAAACGCCACATCTAACCCATATGGAGTACAAACGCCACATCTAACCCATATGGAGTACAAACACCACATCTAAACCATATGGAGTACAAACACCACATCAAAACCATATAGAGTACAAACACCACATCTAACCCATATAGAGTACAAACACCACATCTAAACCATATGGAGTACAAACGTCACATCTAACCCATATGGAGTACAAACACCACATCTAACCCATATGGAGTACAAACTCCACATCTAACCCATATGGAGTACAAACACCACATCTAAACCATATGGAGTACAAACACCACATCTAAACCATATGGAGTACAAACACCACATCTAAACCATATGGAGTAAACACCACATCTAACCCATATGGAGTACAAACACCACATCTAACCCATATGGAGTACAAACACCACATTAAAACCATATGGAGTACAAACACCACATCTAACCCATATGGAGTACAAACGTCACATCTAACCCATATGGAGTACAAACACCACATCTAACCCATATGGAGTACAAACTCCACATCTAACCCATATGGAGTACAAACACCACATCTAAACCATATGGAGTACAAACACCACATCTAAACCATATGGAGTACAAACACCACATCTAAACCATATGGAGTACAAACACCACATCTAACCCATATGGAGTACAAACACCACATCTAACCCATATGGAGTACAAACACCACATCTAACCCATATGGAGTACAAACACCACATTAAAACCATATGGAGTACAAACACCACATCTAACCCATATGGAGTACAAACGCCACATCTAACCCATATGGAGTACAAACACCACATCTAAACCATATGGAGTACAAACACCACATCAAAACCATATAGAGTACAAACACCACATCTAACCCATATAGAGTACAAACACCACATCTAAACCATATGGAGTACAAACACCACATCTAACCCATATAGAGTACAAACACCACATCTAACCCATATAGAGTACAAACACCACATCTAACCCATATGGAGTACAAACGTCACATCTAACCCATATGGAGTACAAACGTCACATCTAACCCATATGGAGTACAAACTCCACATCTAACCCATATGGAGTACAAACGTCACATCTAACCCATATGGAGTACAAACACCACATCTAACCCATATGGAGTACAAACTCCACATCTAACCCATATGGAGTACAAACACCACATCTAAACCATATGGAGTACAAACACCACATCTAACCCATATGGAGTACAAACACCACATCTAAACCATATAGAGTACAAGCTTAATGATTTGAACAGGTGATGAGGTTTGGGCAAACATGCATATGCAATATTTTTGCTTGAAAATGAAAGTTGTACTGGACTGGTATACAGAGTGATTGAGTCATTTTCAGAAATCTAATCAAGCAAACAGAAGTGCGTGTTTGGCTTCTGGCCAACAGGTTAGCAGTAAAAACAGAGCAATTAAACTCTCTCCTACACATCATCAGAAGGAGATGATTCACACGAATGAGAGAGCAGTGCAGGAGTTGACCCAGTGGAGTACATCCCCACCCTCCCCTCCCCTCACACACACACACACACACACACAGTGGCATTGAGAAGCCTGAAGGACAGGTTGGATCAATGTTTCAGCTCAAAGGCAGACGGAAGACAAGGACAACCATCCGTCTTTCCTTCTCACAGACACATACAGGTGGCATCCAAAAACTAGCGCAGTGGCACTGTGCCTTGACACGTAGCACCAATCTCCTTGCTGTTCCAAACGGTTCTGTACGTTTGTTCTCCCCATCTGGGCAGCCAAGGTTGCACAGGGAAAGCGCAAACCCGCCGACAATCTCCAGACACACAACTGCCACCTAGGGCAGAGACGGCTGGAGTCACACGGGTAAGCTGTTGTGCTGCTATGCACAGCTGGGCCACCAGAGGGCAAAACAAAACTACAAGCCATCAAAACAAAGGGGAGGAGCCTTGGAAAAGACACACCCGTCCACAGAGCAGACAACCCCCCTAAAGAGAAGATCTCTTCACGGTTTCTCAATGAAACATCAACTCTTTGGGACAAACTAAGCAAATGCGGCAAACTACAGAAATAATAATTTATGCGTAATTAAAGCAGTAAAAAAAATGAGCAAAACAAGGGCACGCATAATAAGAAATGCTAATGAGTAGCAGGCTAGGTGCAGAAAAACATCACAAATGAAAAATGACTTTTAATGGGGTATTACCATTTTATTACAAAATACATGACTGTCACTTCCAATGTCCATTATCTGATTAATAAAGCTTTGTCTATTAGTATACAACCAAATCATTTACAAAAAAAGGCCTGTGTGGTACCTGTATGTTCCATCTCATTTGTTCTAAACACAGTAGCATGACCTTCTGAAGACAGCACAAACAGAAGCTCTTCATACCCACTTCAGAAGGTTATTTCAGAGGTATAAGAATATAAGAATCTCCAGTTTGTTCAGCACATTTAAATGAGTCCATCTTATTTTTTAGACAACACTGGACAAACTAGACAGACAAAGCTACTGAAAACTTTTGTTAAATTGAGGGCGGTGGTGGTGGTGGTGGTGGAGGAGGTTGAAACATGGGGCCTGGGTAAGGACCTGGAGGCCAGGTGAACATGCCCATGTGAGGAGGAGGGGGTCTGGGGTAGGGAGAGTACCCAGGACCCTGGATAGGTGGCTGGTAGGGGCCAGGGGGCGGGAACATATAGTCCGGTGGAAAGTGGGCAGGGCCATAGGGCTGATAGTGGGGGATGGTATGAAAGTTGCTATGGAATCCAGCATGAGGGTTGTGGTATGCAGATTGGTCGCATGGAAAATTCCGGTTCTGGCGTGGTTTCCTCCGCGGTGGTTTCTGTGCGGACTGGGGTCTCTGCAGAGAGACTGAAGAAGACTCGCTCCCTGATGAAGAAAAGAACAGTTCCAGTTAGGAGAACCCCAACTCATGGAAATGATTCAACAGACATGACGAGTAGAGGTGTGAAGAGTTCTGGCAGAAGGAGATATGAAATACGATGTTTGGTCATAGTCAAATATAGTGTTGGGCAAAGTGTGTCAAGGAGCAGTGAAGTAGAGAGTATAGAATGACAGACTGTAAAGAGCACTTCTGGTTAACAGTGAGGTGATGAGTACTATGTGGTAGAGCAGTGTTTGGTATTAGTGAGGTGACGAGTGGTGTATGGTAGAGCAGTGTTTGGTATTAGTGAGGTGACAAGCAGTGTGTGGTAGAGCAGTGTTTGGTATTAGTCAGGTGACGAGTGGTGTATGGTAGAGCAGTGTTTGGTATTAGTCAGGTGACGAGTGGTGTATGGTAGAGCAGTGTTTGGTATTAGTGAGGTGACAAGTAGTGTGTAGTAGAGCAGTGTTTGGTATTACTGAGGTGACAAGTAGTGTGTGGTAGAGCAGTGTTTGGGTGTTACTGAGGTGATGGGTAGTGTGTGGTAGAGCAGTGTTGGGTGTTACTGAGGTGATGGGTAGTGTGTGGTAGAGCAGTGTTGGGTATTACTGAGGTGATGGGTAGTGTGTGGTAGAGCAGTGTTGGGTGTTACTGAGGTGATGGGTAGTGTGTGGTAGAGCAGTGTTGGGTATTACTGAGGTGATGGGTAGTGTGTGGTAGAGCTGTGTTGGGTATTACTGAGGTGATGAGTAGAGCCGTGTTTGGTGCTCTGGTTACCCGAGTCCGAGTCCTCCAGGCTCTGGTGCTGAGGTCTCTTCTGGTCCTTCAGTTTCTGTTTAGCCTTCCTCTCCTGCTCGTCATCACTGAAGTCCAGGGCCTAGAAACACACGCATAAACACACCACAAAAAAAGCCAGCAGCAAACTCCATAAGAACAACCTATTGGTCAACAGAGGAAAACTCACTCATCACAAACTAAACTTGACTTCACTGCCATCCGGAACTTATTGGATAAGGTTTATGTAGGAGCAGTCATCAATAATAGTAAAGGTGTTATCAATGTTGTTGTGGATTGTATATGGGATGTTCAACTCAATCCATGTATTATAACAATTTTAATGCACAGGAGTACACACAATCACTCACACAAGGGATGCATTAAAACCACATATGTGATTAGGAAAAGAATGTTAACGCACCAACTCAACATCAATCATTGTTTTTCAGTACTGGAATCTCTAGGTCTACACTTTAAAAACAAACCGCTCATGCCTGTCAAATTAAATTCTCTAATCTGAACAATAGATCAGGACCTTATTGGGTTTTGTGCAAGACTAAACATTTTATGATTGGCCAATCACAGTACAGAGGTCTAACATTTACCTCTAGAGGAGGTTCCTGGTCATTCTTCCAAGAAGCATCTGACCCTTTTGTTCTACAACATCACAAAAGAACATACATCAACAGGACAAATACAAAATGACTTTATAGTGGCTGGTCTCAGAAACGGGCTACTCACTGCTTAATCTGCTCAACAAAGATGTACTCGGTGAAGTCTTTGAGTTTAGGGGCAAAGAAAACCGGCTCCCTTAATCTGAGATTCCTCTGCTCTATTTCCTCCTGAGAGTTGAACCTCAGGATGTAGTAAGGCTGGCAAACTGGGCCAAACACTTCAAACACCTAACACAATAATAATAATACAGACATCTGCTGAACGTGGATTTAACAACCAAGAATATTCATTTTTAAACCAAGAATATGAAGTGTGTCTTCATACAATGATACAGGAGGCATTCTAAGAGCACACCTTGCCGATTGCGAGCCGGTCCTTGTTGAATAAGACACTGTCATCATTCAAGGGTGGGTTGTCCTTTTTTGATTCGACAATAACTGAAAAACACAACAAAAAACATGACCAATCACCTCTTTCATTAATTAACTATTTCATTAACTCTGTGCCATCCCATTCATTTTAATAAAAGATTATGAAATTACTAAAAACACCAATAGATTCAAAACACATTTACACTGAGTAATACAGTTTTATCTTGTCTGGACCTCTGGTCACCACTGTAAGGATACCTAGTTGATCTATGATACTGGAGATCACTCCAACAGGCTGCATCTCAGTCTCCTCTGGGAGAGTCATGGTCAGACTTTCTACCGGTGGAAGGTCCTGCACACAAACATGACAGTCTTCAGATCAATACACCATGAAGCAATTCAGCAAACTACCATACAATACAAACAGTATAAAAATTAGCATTCAGCAATTCAGCCAAAAATCTGTTTTTCCCCCCATTGACTTGAATGTAGTAGATAAGAAGATTGCACATGTTTAAGGAAGCTAGTTTTACTTGTTCTTATAGTACACACACACCATAACGATGTCAGCTACACACCATCAGGCAGGTGCTCACCTCAAGTAGAAGCTCATCTTGAGTCTTCAGTGCTGGCAATTTCTTGCCAGTAGCATGTCCATCTTCCTGATCTTCGTCCTGGTTAGGCTCATTTATAGGGCCAGACGAGGAAGAAGAAGACGAAGATGATGTGGTGGACGAAGAGGAGTCCGAGTCACTTCAAAGTTACGGACAAAAGTACACAACAGAGTGGCCGATTACGTTTCCACAATACTCGAGATGCACAAGCACACACTATATATGTCTTATATCTCCATCTTCAAATCTGGCTTTGTGTTAATGTACCTGTCTGAGAGGTCGTCTGAACTTTTATCCCTGTATTGCAGGCTCAGCAGAGCCAAAGATCCCCCTGCAGCACAGAGAGGCACTGGCTCTTCACGCTCGGTCCCTTTCTGAGAGCCCAAGCACTGATCTCCGACCTGCTCGCACAATCGCGTCTCCACAGCCTCACTCTGCTGTGAGGCGGTTTCGACTGTACCCAGGTCAGCTTCAGATTCATGGCTCTGACGTTCCCCTTCCTCTGCAGTGCTGCTGTTCGCTCCTGGCTCAACTAGTCTGTCGTGCTCATCCTGACACAACTTCTCATCTGGAGTCGCCTCCTCTTCAGGCTGCAATTTTCCAAGTCCCAAAATAAAATGAAATAAAGATTTAGTTCAGCAAGTAATCGGAGGGATTAGGACATACATGTAATAGTGTCATTAAAGATGACAAACAACTCAAGCGCAAATGTTGATCCTCTTAACAAGGGTAATGGCACTAATGACAGACTCACCAACCTCGCTGCTGCTGCAATGCAACTTTGTTTTTTTCCCCACGTGTATAGCTAACTGTAATAGCTTAACCAGCTAGCCAATTAAACCAGCGATGGGTAGTCACTAAACTGTTTACACTGCAACAGTTATCTTTATCAAGCTTGTTTAAGAGGTCCAAACTTCACACCTGGCGTTTTCAATACTGTACCTTAGTGGATGTCAAATCCTCTGTTGCTAAATTCTCCATCTTTTCGTACTTAAGTGCTGGGAAATAAATGCTGAGAAAAGACAACCATGCTAGAGCGTCATGCTAGATGGACAAGCCATAGACACGCCTTCGACAACGTCATTTCCGGAGAAACTTTTTTTTCTCTTCAAAATAAAAGCTGTAAATGGAATTTTGCAATAATTTGACTGATTTCAGATCATTTTATTGTCATGTAGTATGAACTAACCGTTAGTCTGATAGACGTAACCCTAATTAGACTTGTAGCTACTACAAGTGGCATATCAAATATAAATGAACTTGCAAAAGTGCTGGGTTTGAAAATAATTATACGGACACACGCTCACGCGTCTACAGTGGCCACTTCGTAGCGCAGATGCTGTTATCCTGATAAACATGATAAACATGGCCGGATTAACCGTAAAGTCTATGGGCCTCAGCCTACGGTCTCACGAGATCAATGTGTACAAGAACAACTTTGAATCTCACATTCTTCCTTTTTTTCTTCATTCATTTCTAAACGATTCTTCTACATATTATACATATTATGAAATATCCATTACACTGACATCTGGTGACCAAGATGTTTCACAGATTGTGTACTAAATCTATTTTAAATATGGTTGCATAGGCTACATGTGGGGGCGCGGCTCTATGCAGCATAAACTGCTTAATTTAATGACAACAAATTCATTTTCCATTGCATGTGAGCTGCACGTAATATAATTTTTTTAAATAATATTTTTTTCGTCCAAAAAATGAACCCCTTAAAGAGTTCCCAATTTGTACATGGTATAGGGTTTAATCTCGCCCTGCTAATAAATGTATAAATGGATTATGGATCAGAACATGTGCCACATATACTAAGCATTCTGTGTAAACCCATACATTAAAATGACACATAGATCAGAAATGCACTATGAAACCAAGTGTTTGATTTGAACTCCTTTGAACTAATTTTTCCTAATTCAAATAGATCAGGCCATTTCCAAATGCGGCCTTAAACCTCCACAGGCCCGCAGTAAAATACAACATAAAATCAGTAATATGCGGCCCACAAGCACCTGCTATTTTATAAATAAAACACACGCTATTTTATATCTCACCAGAAGATGGCAGTATACCTTGTACTGTATATGCGAGTAGATCTTGCCATAACGTTCCATCACCTCACCCCGTCCCACGCAAACAAAAAGCAACCCCCCTTTTTATTTATTGTAAAATTCACCCTCAAAGGTAACATAGTGTAACAGCATTACACTTCTTAACAAAGTGCAAAGGCATTATAAAAACCCTATCCATTCTAAAGATTACTACCCTTTTGCACATACCATGTTCAATTTTCCATGCTTTTTACCCTGCAGCACTTCTGCATGCTGGGGCAGTGGACAGGCACGGGCCTCGTGGACGAGCTCTCCCCAGACACAGCCCTACAGGCTTGGTGCATGCCTGTTCTGGGCACTGCTACTACTAGGCTCCTGATATCACTGTGAGGCCCAAAGACACAGGTCGGGAGATCCATCCAGGGCCTGGACAGAGGTCTGTCCTGATTTCACTGTGAAGTAAGTCTTGCTGTGAGACCACTCCATGGAGGTCCGGGGGTTGCTACAATCATGTTCAAATCCGCATGTGGTTGAGGAAGTAAGATTTCACAGGGAGCACTCCTGCTGAGCTTTGCTGTGACACTGGTGACAGTAACAGTATGTTCTCTGCTTCTTTGCTCTTGCTCAAAGAAAACAGAACTTCAGAGGAGAAAATCGCTAACTTACCCGCAGTGCCAAGGTCTGGCAGGCCACAACCTGTGAACAAACAAGCAGGAGTGTTTCTTCAGTCATGACTGAATTTGTTCATCAGGTCATTTGTTCATCTGCAATGCACTCTCCGTAGCCATGCTTTAACCTCCGTGCTCCTGGACTTTAGCAGTGCACATCTCCTTCCTTTCCCTCGTGCACACTGAAGGACAACATTTCTGCATCTAGAGATAAACAAATCACCTTCCATTCAGCATCTGACCTACTAGCACTGGCAGAATAAGAAACCCACTTTAAACAGAGAGCAGGCCAAGTGACAACAACAGCACATAAGACAACCTGATGCTTGATCAAGAGACCGTTTAACACAAGCAGTCTCTGGAGTGAGGACGCTGGGACACAGTCTCTGGAGTGAGGAGGGACACAGTCTCTGGAGTTAGGACGCTGGAACACAGTCTCTGGAGTGAGGAGGAAGACAGTCTCTTTGGCTCAGTAGTGTCCAGCCTTAGCTGTGGATACTTTCTCAAAGAACAATAACCCCATGGCTCTATGGAAAATAGAGATATGTTATCTCAATGTGCTGATTAACATCTGTACAGTCTGGGCTATAGTAACTCGTGCTTGTATCTTTATTTGTCCAATTTGTGTGTGAACGTTTAAGACTCGGCTCACTTTATATTTATTGTACTTGATTTAGCAGTATAATGCCAGATATTGTTGTTTTTACTGTTTGTAATGCAGAATTATATTTATATAATTTCTATAGCACAGGCATCAAAAGAACATTTCCTGAGGTCATTCCCATAATTCCACCCTGTGCAGCCTCATGCTGGGTGGGTGAGTTCACTGTGCACGTTTGCGCTAGGTGCCAAGGGAGCTCCTCCAGCTTGTACAGCCAGCCTTGGCGTTCCTCAACAGGCCTCTGAAAGAGCCTGGCAAGAACACGATGAAGGTATCTCCTCCGACACTTCCAGGCACAATGCACCCCACACCCAGCCTCTTAGCTCCAGAGGTGGAGGACAGGAAATTGTAGGAACCGGAGCGTCAGAACAGCAGAGGTCAGAGGTCATCAAGCAAGAATCACTCAGTACAAACAGTAGGCTTCACAGTCTCAAAAGTATTGGAAACTTTCATAATACCAGTAACATAAATATAAAATAAACACATAACATATACTTAGATTTAAAAACAAATATGTTTCAAAGTTATGTATTAATTAAGTTCGGATTTTGACAAACATGGGCATCTTTGTGTAACATTTGTAGCATCTGGTTTGCAGAAAGTGTACCTAGTCTGGCTACTCCAGCTCTTGGTCCTGGCCTGTTGTGAACGGGGTCTACAGAAGGTACTGTAGCCTTTTACCCTGAGGTGAATAACCTTCAATCACAGCTCTGATACCAAATCCACCTCTAAATACTCCTCCATCAGCTCTTCCTCCTCATCTTCCTCTCTCTGCAACCCACATGTCTGGTGATCACTGAAGTGAAGCAGTGAAGGCCTGCTCCTCCCCAAGAAATGGCCTGGCCTTAACCTGCTCCTCCACAGCTTACACTCACCCACCCACACACCCAGCCAAATTGATTTCCAAAATGGCATGGCTTGCAAAGAGCTTAGCACACACAAAATAAATGACTGATATCTTAAGTTTATGACATTACTTCGAACAATATGGTACAAAGACTTACAAAGAACTAAAAATAAGTATTCTAATAAAAAGTTTGTACATAATGAACTAAACCAGATCCAGATTTTAGCAATTGTTTTATTAGGAATGAGGCTCCTCACCATAGAACACTTTCCCAAGTTCAGCAGTGCATTGCATAGATAGATCAGACGTCTTGGTTGGCTCTGCTGATCGCACAGAAATGTGGGATAACAGGAATTTTGGGGGTTTTGCTTTCTGAAGTCATTAAACAAGGTTACAAAATAGCAAGCAGAAGTCTAATATATGAAACCGAGCATTTATTCACATACTCCGTGAAGTAGACGTTTGTTTTACATACTCTGTTAAATGTTTAGGTTTAGTTTTACTGAATAAAATGCAAACGTAAATAAATTTATACGACGAACGTACAGAGATTCTCAAGAGAATTCATAGCAACAGCTCGTTGTTAAGGTAAACGAGCAATTCCCCCGGATGTATCCAAATTAACCAAGCTCAGGATTTAGGGAGAAATTAAGTATTCGCCTTGTACTGATTTAAGATCAGCTCGTTAATATGACAGTCATTCATAAAAAACTCAAAACTGACTTCAGATCAGCAGGAAAAATGTACGATTTGCATACTGCGAGGCATGACACTTCGCTGGGCCAATCGAAGGTAGCCACGATTTGGCCGTGTGAAATCGGACATGTAAAGCAGTGATTGGCCGCGCGTGGCTGCGGCTCTTCCTGTGATTGGTCTCGTGATGTGCGTGGGTAGCTGCGATTGGTTGATTTCCGCGACCCTCCTCCTCCGTACCCAGAATTTCATAAAGCCGATTTCTATCTGTCCACAGTCGCAGGTCGAGAGTTTACTGGAGTGCAGTGTACCGTCTCTACTGCAGTTTTAGTGTATTGTTTCCCTTTTTTGAGATGAAGCGGCTGTGGTTTTTAGGGCTACTCTGTGCCCTTCTTGTGTTTGGTAAGTAGACGTTTGTTTTACTGTAAACAGAAGTAGACAATTGGTTCACATTCTGGTTTTATCTCCTATTGAACTTGAACTTGACAAAGATTCGCGCAGCATCGCTTCGCCTCACCAGCCCGTCAGCCGGCACCTACACGTTAACGTTTATATTGTCGTCTTCTGCCCTGTCTTCAAACATTAAACCGTCTCTGCTGACTCCAGTTCTAGAAATAAAGTGTGGTTTTTTATTAGCTAGTTACCTAATAAACCTCGACTCTGTTAATATGCTGCACGAGCTGAAGCGCGTGCGCTTCTAGAAGTTTCCTCAGAAAATCCCGCCAAACAAATGTTGCACGTAACGGTCCGTGTGTTAAATAATGTCACTAAAACGTACATCTACATCAGACCTGCTTTCGTGCGCGTCTAACTGGCTAGCTGGCGTTAGCACGCTTTGTTAGCTCGGCGGACCCGCCGTTAGCTAGCTGCGTTAAGCTAAGCTAACGTTAGTGTCTCGAGGACACTAGGGAAGTGGCTAGCTGAGCGGTTAGCGTGTGGCTAACGCCCGCGGAACGAACCTCCGCTAGCTCGGACCCTTAAACCGGGCCAGGTTGGGTAGGTACCGGTCGGTGTGGCCCGGTGTCCGGACGGTTGGTTCCAGCTGCGTTGAGACACCTGTAGGGTTTGGCCCTGCTGGAAAACGGATGCCATGTGTCATGAGATCAAATGAAATCCCGTGAGAGACGTTTATAGCGCTGCCATGTCTGCTGGGTTGGCCGGTTAAATCCTGATGGGACGCCAATGTCAAAAATACTCACGACGTCGAGATTTTGTTCGTCTTCTGTCTCCAAATAACCACTTTAGCACACGGCGGGGTGTTACGTTGTGCTGCTACAGTAATTTAAATCAGGTGTGCGCTGCCTTTGACCTTCGCAATGGTGCCTGGATTTGATGCACTGACTGTTTGTAATCTGAATTTGCACAGCATCTGTTAAGGCGGATGAGGACATTGATATTGACGGTACTATCGAGGAAGACCTGGGCAAGAGCAGAGATGGATCCCGGACAGACGACGAGATTGTTCAGAGGTTTGTGTGGGAGGGGGGACAGTTCTTGTAACCCCTTAGCTTAAACCCTCAAATATCTTGTGGTACAGGAAGGTGCTTCAAATTGAAAGACTTTGAAGAATCTCATTTGGAATATCATGTGCTTAGTTTAACTCTTTGCAGTCTTAAAATGTTCAGGTGACATGGTTTAGCCTGTTTGATTAGATTGATCACACAAGCCGGACACGGTACCCAATTCACACATGCACGACATCTTGAGTTTTGATTTGTCTTGAGTTTGAAATTCACCCACGTCTTGTAACTGTTTTCTTCTGTAGGGAGGAAGAGGCCATTCAGCTAGATGGCCTAAATGCGGCACAAATAAAGGAAATCCGAGAGAAATCTGAGAAACATGCCTTCCAGGCAGAAGTGAACAGAATGATGAAGCTGATCATAAACTCCCTATATAAAAACAAGGAGGTGAGGCAAGGCTGTTCTACCCAGTACCTCCTACTAGTCCGCTGGGTTAACACTAGCTAGAACTGGTACCAAATATCCATTAAGCTGCATTATAAGTTGGTTAAAACTTCAAATTGATTTGAGTTAATTTTCTTTTACCTAATCTTTCCTTTTTGTGTGTTAAGATCTTCTTGAGGGAGTTGATCTCCAATGCTTCTGATGCCCTGGATAAGATCAGGTTGCTGTCCCTGACCAATGAAGATGCCCTTGCTGGGAATGAAGAGTTGACTGTTAAGATCAAGGTGTGTGTTCATCTCCGTTCAAGACTAGTGCATCTGTAATGCACTTCTGATTGTCTGTTTCAATATAGAAGCCTTGAGTGAATACAAACATTTGCATTGCAAAAAGGTTTGGACATTTGTGGCCAAGGACTTTCCACCTTTTTTTTTAGTTTTTTTTATTTTATTTTTATCTCCACTTAATGTAAAATTATGTGCAAGCATTTTCAACTTTGCTTTAGAATGATATCATTTTATTGTGATTTGGATATGGGATGCCTAAAGCGAAACACAAATTCAGGGAGATTAGTGAGAGGCTACTTTATTTGCTAACTGCTAATGTTTGTATTAAACCACTGCTTGAGACCTCTCTGACTAGTTCCACTTCATCTAAGCAACACAAGTCAACAGTGACTTATAAGCCAGTCCCATTTGCTTAAGACACAAATGACGTGAATGGTTCTTCCCTTCTCTTGCAGTCTGATAAAGAAAAGAATATGCTTCATATCACCGACACTGGCATTGGCATGACCAAGGATGAGTTGGTTAGGAACCTGGGTACCATCGCCAAGTCAGGAACCAGCGAGTTCCTCAGCAAGATGACGGAGATGCAGTCAGAGGGCCAGTCGACGTCTGAGCTGATTGGCCAGTTTGGCGTGGGCTTCTACTCTGCTTTCCTGGTGGCCGACAGGGTCATCGTCACGTCCAAACATAACAACGGCACACAGCACATCTGGGAGTCTGACTCGAATGAGTTCTCAGTCATCGAAGATCCCCGCGGCGACACTCTGGGCCGAGGAACCACAATCACGTAAGTGGGGCTTTATATACACACTGTAAATGGCTCTTTTAACTGGGCATCAGTTAACCTGCTTGCCACAATTTTTAAAGAGCCCAGTGGCCTGTATTGGGTTATTCAGGAGAAGACCTGCATAAGACGTTGACTGGTTTTTATTTCCATTAGTCTGGTAATGAAAGAAGAAGCATCTGACTACCTGGAGCTGGAGACCATAAAGAACCTTGTGAGGAAGTACTCGCAGTTCATCAACTTCCCCATCTACGTGTGGAGCAGCAAGGTCAGTCATGGCAACTGCAGTTTCCTCTGCCTAAAATTAATGTTCCAGGTAACGTTGGATGATTCATAGGCTCACATGTCGTTTTGTTCAGACCGAGACTGTGGAGGAGCCCATAGAGGATGTGGAGGCGGAGTCGGAGGTGGAGAAGGACACTACTGAGGATGAGGCTGAGGTGGAGGAAGAGGATGAGGAGAAGGACAAACCCAAGACCAAGAAGGTGAATGACCCTGGTGCTGGTGCACACCGTGGTTCCAGAGGTCGTGTCTGTGCAGTGCTCACCGTGTCTCTTGGGCTCCGTAGGTGGAAAAGACTGTGTGGGACTGGGAGTTGATGAATGACATCAAGCCCATCTGGCAGAGGCCTGCCAAGGAAGTGGAGGAGGACGAGTACAAGGCGTTCTACAAGACCTTCTCAAGGGTGAGTCTTCCCTCCAGGACATTCACCATGGTACACGTCTGAACTTTGCGTTTTTGTGTGTATGTTTAATTTTATAAATGACATGCTTTGAAAATTGTAGGACAACGAGGAACCCATGAGTCATATCCACTTCACTGCTGAGGGAGAGGTCACGTTCAAGTCCATCCTCTTCGTCCCTGCCTCGGCTCCCAGAGGCCTTTTTGACGAGTACGGCTCCAAGAAGAACGACTTCATCAAGGTACCATGATGGAACAGTGAGGTTGGGATTACAGGGATGCCACAAGTTACATCTGAATTCTCACCAACCTAAAACCTCCCTCCCTTTGCAGCTGTTTGTACGTAGGGTCTTCATCACTGATGACTTCCACGATATGATGCCCAAATATCTGAACTTCGTCAAGGGTGTGGTAAGTCCTGTAACCTGACTTTGCACTTTACAGATGCTCTTATGCGATTGGGCAGTTGAGGCTGAACCAGTGGTCTGATCTGTCCCCACAGGTGGACTCTGATGATCTCCCCCTGAACGTGTCGAGAGAGACCCTGCAGCAGCATAAGCTGCTGAAGGTGAGACCTCGTTACCTTCTCAGATGCCTTCACCGTGGAACTTAGACTCTCACTTAAGAGACGCACTTGAGTGTCACAAGCTTGCCTCAATAACAGCTGTGGTCTAAGCTGCCCCTCTTGCGTCTGGACAGGTCATCCGCAAGAAGCTTGTGCGGAAGACCCTGGACATGATCAAGAAGATTGCCGAAGAGCAGTACAACGATAAGTTCTGGAAGGAGTTTGGCACCAACATCAAGCTGGGCGTGATCGAGGACCACTCCAACAGGACGCGCTTGGCCAAGCTGCTTCGGTTCCAGACCTCCCACAGCGAGACGGGACACGCCAGCCTGGAGCAGTATGTCGAGAGGATGAAGGAGAAGCAGGATAAGATCTACTTCATGGCTGGGACCAGCAGGAAGGAGGTGAGCTCTCCATCACTTCAGTTCCACCGTGCAAACTGAGAACTTCAATGACGAGCTATGTGGGCGTGTTTAATAACGCTCTTCTGTCTCACACCAGGCCGAGTCGTCTCCCTTTGTGGAGGCTCTGCTGAAGAGGGGCTATGAGGTGATCTACTTGACCGAGCCCGTGGACGAGTACTGTATTCAGGCCCTGCCAGAGTTTGATGGCAAGCGCTTCCAGAACGTGGCCAAGGAGGGTGTGAAGTTCGACGAGGGCGACAAGGCCAAAGAAAAGCGGGAAGCTCTGGAGAAGGAGTACGAACCCCTCACCACCTGGATGAAGGACACCTCCCTGAAGGACAAGGTACAGTCTTCTCCTGGACGTGGATCTACAGGGACACCTTAACTTGAATAGATTGTTTTGGGTGTTTGCTAATAACACTGAACTATTTGGTGTCTTGGAGGGGTTTCGGGGGTGAAGCTGTCTGCTACACTCTGGTGGTCTAACTCAAGTGTGCTAACGATTCTTGTGTAGATTGAGAAGGCCGTGCTGTCTCAGAGGCTGACCAAGTCTCCCTGCGCCCTGGTAGCCAGTCAGTATGGCTGGTCTGGAAACATGGAGAGGATCATGAAGGCTCAGGCCTACCAGACGGGCAAAGATATTTCCACAAAGTAGGTGTCTGTACACATCCTTAAATGGGCTTAATGGGACTGTCAAATGTATTTCAAATCTAGCCTGGTAGTTGTAGGCCCAGTCTGTATTAAATTTGATGTGTACAACTTTTAATTACCTGCTTTTTTTTTGTGTGTAGTTATTATGCAAGTCAGAAGAAGACGTTAGAAATCAACCCCAAACATCCCCTCATTAAAGAAATGCTGAAGAGAGTAAAGGTAACTTGGGCCACTTTACACGGTGTGTAACTGGTTATGCCCATCGGGCCGCTATCAAAGACCAGGATAATCCCGATTGTTCTGCTTCTTTCCAGGATAATGCAGAAGACCAGACGGCGTCTGACCTGGCCGTGGTCTTGTTCGAGACCGCCACCCTGCGTTCTGGCTACCAGCTGGCCGACACCAAGGCCTACGGCGACAGGATTGAGCGTATGCTCCGGCTCAGCATGAACGTAGACCTCGAAGAGCAGGTGCGTACAAACGCAGACCAACCCTGCGCTTATGCAGACCGGCCCCCTCTGTGGCCCTGCCTCTGAATATTCAGTCTCTTTTGTTGCCACTTAGGTGGAGGAGGAGCCAGAGGAGGAGCCTGAAGAGACAGCAGAGGAAGAGGATGCTGAGGAGGAGGAGGAAGAGGAGGTTAAAGCGGATGAAGAGGAAGAAGAAAAGGTCAGTTTCCTGCAGATCTGCAGTTTTGGCTCAACTCATGCTAACAATTAAGACCAGTGACTACCAATTAGTATGGTGAAGTTTGCTTAAAGACTTTGCTTTCATTTGTTGCCAGGGCACTATAGATTAAAGAAGGGCTAACGCAGTTTAGTTGGGATCCACTCACCTGCTCATATTTGACTGGCGTTAACTGTAGTCGACATGCAAAATCTCACCATGTGCATTTGTGTTTCAGGAAACCACAGAGAAAGATGAGCTGTAAGACCCTGAGCTGGGGTAGGCGATGGGTTCAGCCTGGGAGACGGGATGAAGGCTGCGCCCAGAGTGGCCCCTCCTCTTCCTCTCTGTAGGGGTGGGCTTAGAGGGATTGGGATTAGGGCTGGGTGGTTTTTTTAAGGCGCTGCTTTTTGTGTTTTGAATTTTTTTTTTCTACATTCCTCATGACTGTAAATTTGTTAATATTTAACTGACCCGGTTATGGAGTGCTGAGTTCCCATCGTGTGAACCATTAAATGTTTCCAGAAAGGGATTGTCTGTCTTTTGTCAAACCCACCCACATTCTTCTCTTGGTGTCCTAGTTTGAACAGTTTAAGTTTCTCTTCTGTGGTTCTCCGTGATCAGATCTTCAGCAGGATGTGGTTGCAGGACTGCATTGCTACCACCTCAAATGACTGATGGGTACTTCCCCTTTAGGGTGGGGCTTCTCCATTTTGAGACCTACTGCCCTGCAAACCTCAACTCCAAATATTTGAGGTTGTTAGTCTCTGGGGCCAGAGGATGGCAGACCTGGAATCCAGAATCGTCCTCATATGAGGGCAGAGTCTCGTGAGGTGGGTAAGATCTGCAGCTTGTGAATTTTGGAACCAAGGGTTGGAGTAGGGTTGTACACCGGTGTTCAAACTGCTATTTGGTGCAAGTTAAGGGAGTGAAGTTTAATACCACAATACATACAATCCACATAAATCTATGATTACAGAAGTAAAGGTGGCAGTGCTACTTGTTGAGTCACAATCGGGCAGGTCATGAATTTGGTCTTTACAGCCAGTGTTTTTCCATTTGGTGAATATTTAAAGATCTCAATCCAGATATGTTCCTTCATGCTTCGGGTCGCACAAGTAAGAACTTCTCGGAGGGGTCTGGAATAAACCATTTCTCCCAGAGCTCGAGGTGCACACAAGGGTAAGACCAGGGCTTGAAATGGCCATTCCAGTGAAGCAGCTTTGCCCCCTGGAGGGAAGACTTGTCATAGCGGGCATCAGGACTCCAACCTGGCGGAAGTAAATGGTGGAAAAATGGCACGCTGGTTTTTGATAAGGAAAACATAATTATGTTGCTAGGCATTCATGCTTAAACCAATTGCTGAAAAAGGAAAATTCATTGTGCTTGGTTTTATATATGATGCACTAAAGTAATATTCAAGCTGGATTAGTTTAATCAGAGGTGGTTCTGAATTGTAATTTGTAAGAGATTTGATGTGCCAGTTCATAATGTATTACAGTAAAAAGGTAATTCCCCCTCCTGAAGGTGCTTTGTGCCATCAAGAAAATGTTCGATGTCCTAAACATGGAGGGTGTGGTGTGGTGGAGGAGCGGTGTCCTACCCAGGTGCCTCACATGCCACTTTGGATCGATTATTGTGTATTTGTTGTGGAACACGATCAGCATGGGAGGTGTGGCCACACCCCCTGCCATAGCACTGCTGTATATGTTCTCCCTACCGGCACAGGAAAACTGTCTTTATTTCAGGCAAACTAATGTGTTTGATTGAAATTAATTTCATGTCATGGTTTTAGGTAGGAAACTAGTATTTAGGCCCACAGAACATTTGCAACTAATAAAATGAAACTTTGGGACTCGCCTAAAGTTCTCACTCATCCATTTCTCGAGCTGCTTGGTGATCATCTGCTTCATCCACTCTTCCACGTCGGCCACAAACACCCCTGGGTTAAAGGAACAGTCTCTGGGGTCAATGCCCAGGTCCCTGACCTGCTGTTTCCGGTAGTCCAGGAAACCCATGAAGGTCGTCTAGAAGAACACACATACAGACACTTTCGAAGTTAACGAGTAAAACGGTGAAATTACAAAGCATCTGGTAGTCTAGAGTGTCTATGGAACCATGTTTGGTTAGCTACATATTCTATTTACTCCTTGAATGTACGTGACACAGGCCCAGGCTCACCTGCATGCCCACGGTGCGCACCATCACGTGACTGGCTGGCAGGTCACAGTCTGAGGCGAACGCAGCCGCGTGTCCCGCCTGCAGCTCCATGTCATACAGCTCCTGGATATCTCCTGGTTCCATGACAGGAAGGAACTGCTATTTCACCGCACGCGCACATCAATGCTCCCTTCATTCTCACGCAGCAGGACAGGTTGCTACCTTGAACTATAACGTCATCATCCAAGTAAATAACCCTCCGGTGAGCACTGATGGTTAGCAGCGGCAGATAGAACCTAACGAAGTTCAGCTGAAACCCAGAAAGAGGAGGTCACACCACTGAGATGGAGTAAAGACCCAAACATTAGGTCTATGTCCTGGAGCAGGGCTTACCGGGTGGAGCAGGTCAGGTCTGGATGAATCCAGTTTCACTTTGCCCTTCAGTACCATAGGGTTGAACTCCACGATCTTATACCTAATAGCGTTCAGTTTGGTGTTCTCTATATACTGCCTGCTCAACACCAGGGCAGTGAGATGACCAGGGAAGGTGCAGAAAACGCATCATTTTACCGTTCCAGTGACATTAGCATGAAACCGTTTGCCTTTGTACGTATTTAGTGTTTCGTTCGTTTGACGCCTGCACGATGTGCTGTATCGTATTGGCTGTCCACACGTGCACTTGAGCAGCGAGTGGTCCGCACCTTACCAGTCCGACGGCATCTCGCAGGGTCACTATGTAGAAGAACACGTTTGCCTGTGTGTTGCTGCAGACACTGTTGATTGTTGCCATAGCAGCTCCGAGACGCTCCTCTGCTGCGCAGATCACCACGGGAATATCAGACTCCGCCTCCGGTGCGTCCTCACCTGCCCGTCCTGAGCTCAGAGTCTGTCTGTCCCTGAGCCCTGTCACACATCAACAAATGCAGCTCAGGCAAGTGTCAAAGAAAACTGGGAAATTTGACCTTCACTGTATGGATACCTGAGCGTTTTGGGGGCAGACGCACTCTGAGCATCTTGTTGTACAGCAGAGTCAGGAACAACATGATGAGTAACATCAACAGCACCTGATTAACTGAAACACAGAGAACAACCTGCTGCTAGAACAAGGACCAGGTTCAACTTAATCCACCGGCCTTACAAAAGAAAATCTCGCTCGGGGCAGGCGGCAGCAATTCAGTTCTAAAACACTAGAGGTCGCTGTTAGACAGCTCAGAGAAAACAGGCCCTAGGAAATCAAGCCCTCCAGGGGTCGCTGTAACCAAGAGTCCGCGTTTTAGGGGGAAATCTCTACAGACAGATGCAACAAACTTGGCCTGAAAGAAACAGCAAGCAAAATAGAGGGTTTCCTCTACCATACAACGAGCTCACAGCTGCTGGCCATCACGTATCACGTCAACACTCATCTAGTGACATTCAAATCCTTTTTCACCGCCTATCGTCAGAACACAATCGGGCACACAAATGTATGTCCAACATTTCCGTGTGAAAGGCTAGTGAAAAGGCTACTGGTAAATATCTGCAACCATCATTGGTTGTTTAAAATATTTTAGTTTCTGAATCGCCTATTTCAGTCCAAGGGGTTTGACCATGTACTCTGCGTGTGAAATCCGAGACGTAGATGAGCCTGCACTTCCTAATGCTGCCAGAAGGGTGCAGATGTGAGCTGAGACCGAAACCCACACGCTCTTAACTCCTTCTCGCACTTACATCATTTGCCCTGTCAGCCAGGACTTGCCTCACACACACACGGCACACGTTCCTGATCTGCAGGAGGTGAGGGTACACACATGTGTTAGTAATGTGTTAGTACCGTGACTACTGCTATCTGGCAGCCTTCAGAAGTGTTTCTTCAGTCTCAGTCACGGCTCATATTTCACAGGGACAACACAGCCAGCATGTTTAAACCCCTTGGCTTGGGCTGGAGAAACAGGGTCAGAAACTGAAATGTGAAACAGAAGGATTACGAGAACTACGTCTTTATATGGTGCTGTCGTTTAACCCCGACATAAAGAACCATGTCCTGGTTTTTATGGGATGGATCTAATGGGAACATCCATGACAGAACAGAAGAAGACTTACTCACTTTTCCTCAGCAGGGCCATGATTCAGACTTAAGTACCTGCAGCAAGAAAAATAGGTCAACCATTGCTGCCAAACTTTGTTGCATATATACATTATACACATTATACATATATACATTATACATATATGCTCACCTTTGTTGCATACATACATTATATCACACATACATTCCCAGACTGATCATGTGATCATTAGGCGTGCAAAGGCGACACGGAAACTAGTGCTCGGTTCTCCCACGTCTGTACACAAGATGGTGGTTTACTTTATCATAGCTGCCATGTTGTCTAAATTCTCAGAAGCACCTCCTCGGCTGGATGATGTCCACTGTTGATCCTTCTGACGGAGGAGGTCCCTGATGTCCCCCACACACATGTGGAAGGGCTCTGGAGACACCCCCCTCCTCCGTCCTGCCGTAGTTTTCCCTCAGCCTGTATCTTTTGCACACAAAACCCATTTCAGCTCAAACCTCTCCCTCATTCTTCTGTGTGGAGGAGTGGAGATTCTGCACTGTTCAGTCTGAGTAAACACATCACCGTCCCCCAGCTGGACCTGGGGAAGATACACCCCACAACAGCAACGTGGCCTCACGCTCTTTTACCACTAGAGACGGAGAGGAAGCTATGTGTGACTCTGTTTGTCAATATCTGATATGAACTAAAGATTAGTTGGTATACAGCAACGTCTGGATTGTGTTGTTAACACCAAAAATGGTCGCAAAGAAATCTAATGCTTTTATTCACAGGTGGTCATGACTAATATGTCTACATACTCCACTGTATGGCTCAACTGTTCGCCAAACATCTCAAACCTGGTCATGTTGTATATAAATAAAACATTTTATGGAGGGATATGTTTGAAACTTGGAGCATGTGAAACAGGCCTATTTATTTCACAACTTTCATAAGTTTTTCTAAGTTTCATAACTGCTCCTCTCTTTACTTCTCCAGTGCACAATAAAACACTGGACAGCCTCCACTTTTTTATTTACAGAATTCTGAGAAGACTAAAATGTCCCCTGTGTTAATGTGCCTTGGTCAATAGTCCTCATGAGAATGCAGCAGAAAGAATAACAAAGTCTTTAACTACAAGACCACAGGAACACCAAGCATTATTTTACAAGAAACTAACCAACAGTAAAATACAGACTAGTGTTTCTCTCTTGTAAAGTTGTGCGCATTAACAATTGTTAACAACAGAGAGTTTTGTCCAGTTTCTGTTGTCCGACTCCGACAGATAACATTTTTCTGTGGGGTTAAAATGTGCATTGCTTGATAATATTTATGTATAATGATTCTTTATTTTGGTACAAAGAGTAGACTTTCCACAGACCTCCACCACCACCGGTTTATACACTGGGAGATGGCATCAAAAGTTGTTAAATTCACACTCGGGTCGTCGTGGCTCTGAGACTAAAGCTCACGGTGCTTCTCAACAGTAATAACACACTTCGTGTACTGGTTTCGTGTACTTGTTTCGCGTTTCTGCTGGAAAGTTTTCAGTGTATATGAAGTATGAATCATGCAGACCAGAAACGATGCAGGACGAATTTAGGTTAAAACCGCAAACCCATCGTCCTTTATTGTAAAAACCCTCAAATACAGCAGCGGACTCGCCGACACGTTTAATAACCAATAAGTATGTTCTCGATACGGACAGAAGTGCTGTTTTACGGCATATTTCTATAAAGATAATTTGCTATAGGTTATAGTTTACTCACCAAATGATATCCCACCTCACAATAACCGTACATTTAGCCCCATTTTCGTCGTCCTCCTGAGGCGCCCCGTCTCTCTCAGGCGCAGCGCAGTTACTCTCCCCACTTTGAGAGGGAACCGACGGTTTTGGGACACGTTTACTACACCAAAACTTAATTTTTACGCTTCGTTATGCTTTTCTTCGAATCGGTTTTCAATGGGGAAGCTTTCGTTTATGTATCAGCTCTCTGGAACGGACATTTGCGCTAACTGTGCGCAAAACGCCTGTGGACGTTGTAATTCGAGATGCGGTGCACGCACTGAACGCATAGGTCATGAAATAATGACCTTGTTGCGGAAATTAATTTGTTGTATTCATACCTAAAAATCTCACAAAACATTCCCAAAAAAACAAAAAGACAACACACTTGTCTTGAGTAAAAATCTTTTTACTAATTGTACATCCTTCTTTGTGCGACTGACATCCATCAGCATGTATTTATATGCTCAAAACCACTAAAACAAAAATAAACACTGTACAAATTATGTAGTGCAAATGTCTGTCTGACACAGACAGGCAACTCGGATTAAAAAGGCACAGGAGACAATGGTGGGTTTCCATCTCAGTCTTCTGTAAGCTCCACGATGAAGCAGGCAGACTGCGTTCAAGAGCAACAAGAACAGATGACAATAGACATGAAGATGAAAAAACTATGGAGAATGGAGGCAGCGAGTTGCACCTCAGTCAACCAGCAACACAAGCAGGCTCGGTGACCTCAGCAGGGTTACTGAGCGGTCACAACACAGGAGAGGTCACAACAACCAGGGACCAACCAGGGACCAATTGTCAAAATGGTTTTTGAAACTGAATGGCAGGCTCCGACAGCAACAGCTAATGCTCGCCTGTTACACCTCACTTTAAAGGGCTTGTGAGGTTGTCTTTTCATTTTACTTTTAGAGGGGGAAATGACATCAAAATACTTTAAGGTCAGCTGCCTCATGCCTAGACAACACCTCCAGATTTGTGCGCACACAAACACACACACTCACACTCACTCACTCACACACTCACTCACACACACACTCACACACACACTCACACACACACTCACACACACACTCACACACACACACTCACACTCACACTCAATTAGGAGGTTAAGCCCAATAGTCACCCATGTACTGGCACACGCATATAAACACACTAATCAAAGACTTGAACAGACAGCGTGGCATGTGTGTGGCGAGTGTGTGGGGTGTGTGTGACGAGTGTGTGTGGCGAGTGTGTGTGGTGCATGTAGCTAGAGGAGAGCCAGCAGCATGCTGATGTTGACGGGCAGTTCCAGTGGCTCCTCTGTGTAGTGCATCGCCCTGATCTTCTCTGCTGGAGACAGCAGAAAGGCCACGGGACCTACACGCTGTTCCACACACGAAGCGCACAGAACACCACCCTCCTCCACACCATCCATCTGGAACACACACACACACACACACACAAACCAATAGGGATGTCAATCACAATCACCAAAGACAAACACTCTGATAGAACCAAGATCACTTCAAAGAGAGATCTTACATATCTGATGGGGAGCTTGTGCATGCTGAGAGGAACTTCCCGGGTGATGTGGTTGGGACACTCTCTGGTGCTACACCTGCCAGACTCTTCCTTATTCAGGAGGACACTGCTCAGCCCCGACCTCAGAAAGTACTCCTGCAACGCAGGGTGGGGAGGAGAGGAGAGAAAGAAGAGAAAAGATAAAGATGGAGAAGCTGCTCATGGGGAGTTGGGATTGGTCAGGGCGGGGTTTGGTCAGAGCGGGGTTTGGTCAGAGCGGGGTTTGGTCAGAGCGGGGTTTGGTCAGGGCGGGGTTTGGTCAGGGCGGGGTTTGGTCAGGGCGGGGTTTGGTCAGGGCGGGGTTTGGTCAGGGCGGGGCTTGGTCAGGGCGGGCTTCGAGCAGGCAGAAGGAAGGAAGGCAAACATACTCCTGCAAGCGTCAGGACGTTGCTGATAGTCCTGGTGATGTACAGGACCCTCTTGGCTCGAGTAACTGCTACATACAGCAGGTTCCACTCGTCGGCCGGAACGTTCCTTATACCTGGAGAAGGTGGGAGTCAGTACACAGAACAGGGAACCACCCACAAAGATCTGGAAACTGTTCTTCATCGTAAGCACCACTTATAATCAAAAAGGAGAAGATTAACTGTTGTGACGTCAAAGATGACATGATTATGGTTTCACTAGAAGTTTCCTGGCAAGCAATAAGCCTTAAAATAGTGCAAATATCCAATGCCTGCATCTGCTTTTCATAGTTGGCAAAAGTGAAGATTTATATCGAAGTACGTTGATATTTATTGCATCCGGATGACGCTCTCATCCTGAGAAACATCATAATGGCAGTTGTGTGTTTGCTGTACCTGCCCGTCCAGGTGAGCTACAACCTGGACAATCACCGCTCTCTGTATTCTATATCCACCACTCTATGTGACTGCATAACAGCAGCAGAGATCTACAACCCAGAGACCACTGCCAAAGCAGATTGAAACCCAGTACCAACCTGGGTTCACATTAAGCCTGCGTAGGTTGTGTCGGGAACAGGGAACCTTCACGAAGTCGTCCGTCACCACCACGGTGTCAAACTCCAGGCCTTTGGATTTATGCACCGTACCTAGGACGTAATCTACAAGGCAGGTCGCGGTGTCAGATGCAGGGTGAAGGGGCTCGGGGCCATTCTCAATATCACACGCGTGTTTAGAAGCAAATGTGCTAAATGCGTAGAACATTCCCGCTCTCCTCCTTCCTCCTCCTCCTCCTACAGTGAACATGCGAGTTGGTGGGTGGAGGACCTGCACTGCTGGCTGTGCTCTGGGCACAGCTGGAGATGCGCTGCACCAGCTCAGGGATACGAGCGTTGAACTTCTCCACCACGGAGAGCTTGGCCTCCAGCTCGCGGTCCTCCGTCTTGGTGGCGTACAGCTTCAGGCCCACGTACCCCCCCAGCTTCTGTCTGCAGAAGTTGCGGATGAAGGGGTCCTTAATCCACAGGTTCTCTGAGAGTGAGAGTTCACACGTCAGCTCTCAACAGCAGCCCGGTGGAGCCAAACGTCATGACACCCAACACCCCCACCCCAAATATGAGAGTCTTAGCATCCAAGACCAAGACCAAAGACGTAAGATCTACCTCTGCTACGTTTGTCCTGAGGCTGCATCAGAATCCAGATATCCAGGATTTTACTCAGACCAAAATTTTCAACACCCTGAAAAGTAAAACAAAACAGGACGTGATTTTCATGCGGTTTTCAAACGCAGACTGAAGACCCATCTCTTTGTAAAGCTGGGCGTACACTGTGCGATTTTTAGCCCATTTTCAGCCGATTTTTCACTCGTGCGACTATTTTTGCGATCGGGCCGAGTTTCGGCTCAATCGCGTGTCGTGCATCGTATAGTTCACACAGGTAAACGAGGAGCGATTCACACCTCATGACCAACTCCCGATCAGAAATCGCAGCGTCGCAAGAATATCAAACATGTTTGAAATTCAAATCGCTCCTCGTGAGATCGAATGAGAGCGTCGGGTCGTATAGTGGGAGTATATGAATCGTGAGCTGTGAACTTTTAAACCCTGCGATTTAGTCGTACAGTTTGAGCTGGAGCTGAGTACACGATTTAAAATATCGTACAGTGTACGCCAAGCTTAAAGCACTTATAAGCACTAATCTACTGAATATATCGTAACTGCACTTTATCTCGGGGAACACTTGCTAATGTAGTCTTGTAGGTATTTCAGTCTTGCTAGGTATTGCTCTGTGTCTAATCTTATATTTTGTTGTCTTCTTTCTAGGTATCAGCACTGGCAGCTGTTTATGGCAGTGCTTGAGCTCGAGTAGTTTGGACTTAAACCTGTTTATACTAGATAGAGATGCATATTCTGACTAAACACATAGCACTTTTGTAAGTCGCTCTGGATAAGAGCGTCTGCTAAATGCCGTAAATGTAAATGTAAATCTGAGACTGTTGCAGACAGCGACCCCAGGGGGTGGGCCCGACTGAGCCCGGGGGGTGGGGTGTGAATTGTGCTGCAGTGGGCGGAGGGGGAGCGCTGACGGAGAGACGGCGGGCGGCGTTGAGGACACTCACCCCCACTATGTGGATCCTGCAGTTGTGGTTGGCGTCGGTGAGCCGCACCGCTTCACTGAACACGGTCACGTTGCTACGGCACAAGATGGCCACCCTCCCCCTGTCCTGGCTCGTGGCGAGACGGAGGGACTGCAACGTCTCCATGTCTTCTCCTCTCACGCTGCCTGAACACACACACACACACACACACACACACACACACACACACACGATCCAATCAAATATCACACACAGACACACACACTAATTTCAAACGAGTCCAAAAATTATACCTACCGTCCTGGTATCCACCGACCAAAATCTTCTTTACTTTTTTGCACACATCTAGTATTGTCGCAGCGATGTAAGCTATCTCAGAGCCAAATCTAAAACTCTACAAAAGACAAAGCCAAACACATCCAACTAGTCATTTGTGTGTATGGTTATGTTTAGGGGCAATATAACACTTACAGTTACAGTTGTAACTACTGTAGTTAGAATTAAGGTAACTGTAATGCATTGGAATCGGGATCACATAATGATTTTAAAACTCGCTTTAGAATAAGAGATATTTAGATAAAATAACATTTGATGCAATATTTGATCGTTAATATTGTATGTGTGTCGTAGAGATGTGTGTGTGTGTGTGTGTGTGTGTGTGTGCCTACCTGTGTGAGGTAGTAGAGGTGTGTGTGTGTACCTACCTGTGTGAGGTAGTAGAGGTGTGTGTGTGGCACAGCATATAAAGCATTGACAGCTCCTCTGAAAGTGTATATCTGCTGATGGGGATCACCAACCAAGATCTTCCCACACCGCTGAGACAACATGATGTCCATGATGACTGAAGAGCAACACACACACACACACACACACACACACACACACACACACACACACACACACACACACACACACACACACACACACACACACACACACCACACACACACACACACACACCACACACACCACACACACCACACACACATTACAGATCTGCAGGAGTAGTGAGGATCTGTCTGCACTACTCCACACTGAGTGAATCCAGGGTTCTACAGAAACTGACCGCCAGAGGTGGGACCAAGTCAGTGTTTTGCAAGTCTCAAGTAAGTCCAAGTCTTTATACCTCAAGTCCCGAGTCAAGTCTCAAGCAAAGACACTCAAGTCAAGTCAAGTCTCGAGTCAAGACAGGCATCAGTCAAGTCAAGTCCCAAGTCTGAAACTTGGAATTTCAAGTCCTTTCGAGTCTTTTTTTTTTTTTTTTACCAATGTTGCAGGTATATTTTAAATGTAAATAATAGACATGCGTTCTTTTTAAAATCTGTATTCTCCTCAAATCTTGATAAAACATGTGCAACTGAAAACACGAAGTATTAAAAAAAATTTTTTATTGCACAGTTCAATTTGTTAAACTTAGCTGCAAAAATATTCATACTTTAAACTACAATTTTCCAGAAATAAATATTCTGTGAAAAAGTCATAAGTAGAACTCCATGTTCAAATAAAAAGTGCTGATATTTTCACAGTACAATACAAAGAACCATAACAGCATTTTCCCTCTCTTCTCTTATCTGGTTTCTTGGAGAACATGTGTGAGTGACACAAGACAAACAAATATAAGAACTGAACAATTAACAGGAATCTGCAACTTTAGACATTTCAGTAAACTATTCTGCATTGCATTTCCTGGCCAAAAGTCTGTATGTCATTTGTGCACGATGAATGATGTCCCCATAGCTGAAAACTCGCTCCACTTTTGTCAATATATTTTTTTCTCGACGTAGATGTCTTCAAATACACAATCCATGCTGAGATAGAACTGGATATTATGATGGTGACAGAGAGAGGCTCTCTTCCCTGAGTTCAGATACAGAACCCAGGGTTGCCAACTCTCACGCATTGAGCGTGAGACACACGCATTTGACCGTCTTCACACGCTCTCACGCCACACGTCCGATTTCTCACGACGGAAAAAAATCTAGTTTATTTACCTCTGATCCACATCTATGATTCAATGAGTTACTAGTTCGCTCTGGCACCAACCCCTGGCGATCGATCGATCGCGATATAATACTTAATTTGTGTCCATTTTACACCCCGCCCGGTAAAAATTTACGTTCGCCAACCCCCCATTTGATTGGTTGTGCTGCAGCTCACGCACACACACGTACAGAGTATGGAAAAGCAGAGGACTGGTCTGCGTCAGAAGGACGGAAATGAAATTAATGGGGCGCACTTTATAAATATTAATATGCGTTTTAAAATTTAGATTTGGTGTAAAAAAAAATCAAGTCTTTGCAAGTAAACAGGTTCAAGTCCAATTCAAGTCCCAAGTTATTGGTGTAAAAGTCCAAGTCAAGTCTAAGTCTCTGAATATTTTTTCAAGTCAAGTCAAAAGTCTTAATATTAATGACTCGAGTCTGACTCGAGTCCAAGTCATGTGACTCGAGTCCCCACCTCTGCTGACCGCTGGCAGAGTCCTGAATCAAACTCTGGATCCACCACGTCTCAAATGCCCCAGTTAAAAGACAAAAAGGCTAATGGGTGAGACTGGGTGAACTGGTTCTCCAAGCAGGACGCCAGGAAGCAGAGGGTCCTGTACCTGGAGTGCAGTCCTGCGCCTCGTCGATGAAGATGATGTCAAACTCATCCAGCACGGGCTTCTGCAGCTGCCATAGTTTGAGGTAACCTGCAGGTACAGCTCACTCGCTTAGGGGCCACTTAAGCACACGCCACACCAGCACACGCCACACCAGCACACGCCACACCAGCACACGCCACACCAGCACACGCCACTCCAGCACACGCCACACCAGCACACGCCACACCAGCACACGCCACACCAGCACACGCCACTCCAGCACACGCCACTCAAGCACACGCCACACCAGCACACGCCACACCAGCACACGCCACTCCAGCACACGCCACACCAGCACACGCCACTCCAGCACACGCCACTCAAGCACACGCCACACCAGCACACGCCACACCAGCACACGCCACTCCAGCACACGCCACACCAGCACACGCCACACCAGCACACGCCACTCCAGCACACGCCACTCAAGAACACACGCCACTCAAGCACACGCCACACCAGCACACGCCACTCCAGCACACGCCACTCAAGCACACGCCACACCAGCACACGCCACACCAGCACACGCCACACCAGCACACGCCACTCCAGCACACGCCACTCAAGAACACGCCACACCAGCACACGCCACACCAGCACACGCCACTCCAGCACACGCCACTCAAGAACACGCCACACCAGCACACGCCACACCAGCACACGCCACACCAGCACACGCCACTCCAGCACACGCCACACCAGCACACGCCACTCAAGAACACGCCGCACCAGCACACGCCACACCAGCACACGCCACTCCAGCACACGCCACTCCAGCACACGCCACACCAGCACACGCCACTCCAGCACACGCCACTCAAGCACACGCCACTCAAGCACACGCCACACCAGCACACGCCACACCAGCACACACGCCACTCCAGCACACGCCACTCCAGCACACGCCACACCAGCACACGCCACTCCAGCACACACGCCACTCCAGCACACGCCACTCCAGCACACGCCACTCAAGAACACACGCCACACCAGCACACGCCACACCAGCACACGCCACACCAGCACACACGCCACTCCAGCACACGCCACTCCAGCACACGCCACACCAGCACACGCCACACCAGCACACGCCACACAAGGACAAACGCCACTCAAGCACATGCCACACCAGCACACACGCCACTCCAGCACACGCCACTCCAGCACACGCCACTCCAGCACACGCCACACCAGCACACGCCACACCAGCACACACGCCACACCAGCACACGCCACTCCAGCACACACGCCACTCCAGCACACGCCACTCAAGCACACGCCACTCCAGCACACGCCACACCAGCACACGCCACTCCAGCACACGCCACTCCAGCACACACGCCACTCCAGCACACGCCACTCAAGCACACGCCACTCAAGCACACGCCACACCAGCACACGCCACACCAGCACACGCCACTCCAGCACACGCCACACCAGCACACGCCACACCAGCACACGCCACTCCAGCACACGCCACACCAGCACACGCCACTCCAGCACACGCCACACCAGCACACGCCACTCCAGCACACGCCACTCCAGCACACGCCACACCAGCACACGCCACTCCAGCACACGCCACACCAGCACACGCCACTCCAGCACACGCCACTCCAGCACACGCCACTCCAGCACACGCCACTCCAGCACACGCCACACCAGCACACACGCCACTCCAGCACACGCCACTCAAGCACACGCCACTCCAGCACACGCCACACCAGCACACGCCACTCCAGCACACGCCACTCCAGCACACGCCACTCCAGCACACGCCACACCAGCACACGCCACACCAGCACACGCCACTCCAGCACACGCCACACCAGCACACGCCACTCCAGCACACGCCACACCAGCACACGCCACTCCAGCACACGCCACACCAGCACACGCCACTCCAGCACACGCCACTCCAGCACACGCCACACCAGCACACGCCACTCCAGCACACGCCACTCCAGCACACGCCACACCAGCACACGCCACTCCAGCACACGCCACTCAAGAACACGCCACACCAGCACACGCCACACCAGCACACGCCACACCAGCACACGCCACACCAGCACACGCCACTCCAGCACACGCCACACCAGCACACGCCACTCCAGCACACGCCACTCAAGCACACGCCACACCAGCACACGCCACACCAGCACACGCCACACCAGCACACACGCCACTCCAGCACACGCCACTCCAGCACACGCCACACCAGCACACGCCACTCCAGCACACGCCACTCAAGAACACACGCCACACCAGCACACGCCACACCAGCACACGCCACACCAGCACACACGCCACTCCAGCACACGCCACTCCAGCACACGCCACACCAGCACACGCCACACCAGCACACGCCACTCAAGGACACGCCACACAAGGACAAACGCCACTCAAGCACACGCCACACCAGCACACACGCCACTCCAGCACACGCCACTCCAGCACACGCCACACCAGCACACGCCACTCCAGCACACGCCACACCAGCACACGCCACACCAGCACACACGCCACACCAGCACACACGCCACACCAGCACACGCCACACCAGCACACGCCACTCAAGCACACTCCACTCCAGCACACGCCACACCAGCACACGCCACTCCAGCACACGCCACTCCAGCACACGCCACACCAGCACACACGCCACTCAAGCACACGCCACTCCAGCACACGCCACTCCAGCACACGCCACTCCAGCACACGCCACTCCAGCACACGCCACACCAGCACACGCCACACCAGCACACGCCACACCAGCACACGCCACTCCAGCACACGCCACACCAGCACACGCCACTCCAGCACACGCCACACCAGCACACGCCACTCCAACACACGCCACTCCAGCACACGCCACACCAGCACACGCCACACCAGCACACGCCACACCAGCACACGCCACTCCAGCACACGCCACACCAGCACACGCCACACCAGCACACGCCACACCAGCACACGCCACACCAGCACACGCCACTCCAGCACACGCCACTCCAGCACACGCCACACCAGCACACGCCACACCAGCACACACGCCACACCAGCACACGCCACTCCAGCACACGCCACTCCAGCACACGCCACACCAGCACACACGCCACACCAGCACACGCCACACCAGCACACGCCACACCAGCACACGCCACACCAGCACACGCCACACCAGCACACGCCACACCAGCACACGCCGCTCAAGGACACGCCGCTCAAGGACACGCCGCTCAAGGACACGCCACACCAGCACACGCCACACCAGCACACGCCACTCCAGCACACGCCACACCAGCACACGCCACTCCAGCACACGCCACACCAGCACACGCCACTCCAGCACACGCCACTCAAGAACACGCCACACCAGCACACGCCACACCAGCACACGCCACTCCAGCACACGCCACTCCAGCACACGCCACTCCAGCACACGCCACACCAGCACACGCCACTCCAGCACACGCCACTCAAGCACACGCCACTCAAGCACACGCCACTCAAGCACACGCCACACCAGCACACGCCACACCAGCACACGCCACACCAGCACACGCCACACCAGCACACACGCCACTCCAGCACACGCCACTCCAGCACACACGCCACTCCAGCACACGCCACTCCAGCACACGCCACTCCAGCACACACGCCACTCCAGCACACGCCACTCCAGCACACGCCACTCCAGCACACGCCACTCCAGCACACGCCACACCAGCACACGCCACACCAGCACACGCCACACCAGCACACACGCCACTCCAGCACACGCCACTCCAGCACACGCGCCACTCCAGCACACGCCACACCAGCACACGCCACACCAGCACACGCCACTCCAGCACACGCCACACCAGCACACACGCCACTCCAGCACACGCCACACCAGCACACGCCACTCCAGCACACACGCCACACCAGCACACGCCACTCCAGCACACGCCACACCAGCACACACGCCACTCCAGCACACGCCACACCAGCACACGCCACTCCAGCACACGCCACACCAGCACACGCCACTCCAGCACACGCCACTCCAGCACACGCCACTCAAGAACACACGCCACTCCAGCACACGCCACACCAGCACACGCCACACCAGCACACACGCCACTCCAGCACACGCCACTCCAGCACACGCCACACCAGCACACGCCACACCAGCACACGCCACTCAAGGACACGCCACACAAGGACAAACGCCACTCAAGCACACGCCACACCAGCACACACGCCACTCCAGCACACGCCACTCCAGCACACGCCACTCCAGCACACGCCACACCAGCACACACGCCACACCAGCACACACGCCACTCCAGCACACGCCACACCAGCACACGCCACTCCAGCACACGCCACTCCAGCACACGCCACTCCAGCACACGCCACACCAGCACACGCCACACCAGCACACGCCACTCCAGCACACGCCACACCAGCACACGCCACACCAGCACACGCCACACCAGCACACGCCACTCCAGCACACGCCACACCAGCACACGCCACTCCAGCACACGCCACTCCAGCACACGCCACACCAGCACACGCCACTCCAGCACACGCCACACCAGCACACACGCCACTCCAGCACACGCCACACCAGCACACGCCACACCAGCACACGCCGCTCAAGGACACGCCACACCAGCACACGCCACACCAGCACACGCCGCTCAAGGACACGCCACACCAGCACACGCCACACCAGCACACGCCACTCAAGCACACGCCACACCAGCACACGCCACACCAGCACACGCCACACCAGCACACGCCACTCCAGCACACGCCACACCAGCACACGCCACACCAGCACACGCCACTCCAGCACACGCCACACCAGCACACGCCACACCAGCACACGCCACTCCAGCACACGCCACACCAGCACACGCCACACCAGCACACGCCACACCAGCACACGCCACTCCAGCACACGCCACACCAGCACACGCCACTCCAGCACACGCCACACCAGCACACGCCACTCCAGCACACGCCACTCAAGAACACGCCACACCAGCACACGCCACACCAGCACACGCCACTCCAGCACACGCCACACCAGCACACGCCACACCAGCACACGCCACACCAGCACACGCCACTCAAGCACACGCCACTCAAGCACACGCCACTCAAGCACACGCCACACCAGCACACGCCACTCAAGCACACGCCACACCAGCACACGCCACACCAGCACACGCCACACCAGCACACACGCCACTCCAGCACACGCCACTCCAGCACACACGCCACTCCAGCACACGCCACTCCAGCACACACGCCACACCAGCACACGCCACACCAGCACACGCCACACCAGCACACGCCACTCCAGCACACGCCACACCAGCACACGCCACTCCAGCACACGCCACACCAGCACACGCCACTCCAGCACACGCCACTCAAGAACACGCCACACCAGCACACGCCACACCAGCACACGCCACTCCAGCACACGCCACACCAGCACACGCCACACCAGCACACGCCACACCAGCACACGCCACTCCAGCACACGCCACTCAAGCACACGCCACTCAAGCACACGCCACTCAAGCACACGCCACTCAAGCACACGCCACACCAGCACACGCCACACCAGCACACGCCACACCAGCACACACGCCACTCCAGCACACGCCACTCCAGCACACACGCCACTCCAGCACACGCCACTCCAGCACACACGCCACACCAGCACACGCCACTCCAGCACACGCCACTCCAGCACACGCCACTCCAGCACACGCCACTCCAGCACACGCCACTCCAGCACACGCCACTCCAGCACACACCACTCAAGGACACGCCACACAAGGACAAACGCCACTCAAGCACACGCCGCACAAGGACACGCCACACAAGGACACGCCACACAAGGACACGCCACACAAGGACACGCCACACAAGGACACGCCACTCAAGTATAACTACATGTTACTCAATTATATGTTGTGCCACAATGACCACATTACAATTCATCGGCTATGAGCCTATTAAAGTGATTATTTGACATTAGACAGTGTAAAATAAAGATTAGGCAAATCATTTTGGATTGGTTCAGTAGTTTGCATTACTTTTGTGAGGTTAGATAAGAGCCTATAACTAACCCTACCATCATGGGTCATATGGTGCGCCAGTTGCTTAGTGGGTTCCAGCTCCTTCATTTTAACCCAGATGTCGTGTGCATCAGCTGCAAACAGCTGGAAAACAAAACCCCACACACACCACAAAGTATTAAGAAGGTCCCCATTTTAAAACACAATTCCTAGTGTGTAACATCAAGGGGTCTTTGAGCTCCGGTCCTACGTTTCTCTTGGCGTCACTGGGGCGCTCCTCGTGGCCCTGAGTGTTCTTAAAGACGTCCGGGACATGTTGCGGCCCGATTCGGGCTTCGGTGGAGGCGCAGAAGTTGTTGATGGTCTGCGTGACCACCTTGGCGTTGACGAAGCCCCCCCGCTTCTCAGGAAGCACCCACGCCACCGTGAAGGGCTGCAGGTTACCGCACAGCTTGGAAAGCCCCTTGTACCTGGGGGGGGGGGGGGGGGCAGAAAGTAGCGTGGCGTCTCTCAACTGCCCCTTCTGCTGGTGCTGGTGCTGCGTGCGATTCAAACGCTTCATGAGCTGACCTGTATCCGACGGCTTTGTAGGCCATGGAGTGGACGGTCCTGCACACCACGTTGCTGGGGAAGGTGCGTGTGGCGTGCATCGCCACCGACTTGTTGAAGGACACGTACAGGAAGCGCAGGTGAGGCCGTTGCTGGGCATACTTCACCAGAGTGGTCGTCTTTCCAGTGCCTGAACCAAAATCACACCTCTTTAAACAAACACAACTAGCCAATCGCCATTTTTTAAGTGATGGATCTGTTCGTGGGAACCGATCTAGAACTGAATGCACCAAGGAATACTGGTTACAGTAGGATTTTGATGTTAAGAAGCAAATAATGAATATGCATTATTTATGCATATTGTCTTGTGTGTGTCTGTAATAACTTTAATAAGCTTTGTGAGTCAGGACTCAGGATCTTTATACACTGTGGGGCATTACATTTCATGGCAGCATTGTCAGGCAAAAAATATAAATAAATCAAGCTAGAACAGCCAGTGCACAAAACAAGCAGAGAAGCTTGTGATTAACCAGACAAATATAGCTTGGACTCTCCAGTATACTTACCGGCGAAGGCCATGATTTTGATGACGTGGTCACTCTGTGTGTCGTGACTGAGGATCTGCTGTTGCTCCTGAGTGACCTGGTGCTGCGTGTCTCTGTGCATGGACACACTTAGTAATAAACACACGGCCACGGTCGACACTCTGACCAGCAGCTTGCTTTAAAATGGCACAACAGTCTCCTACCTGCCATCAGCAGGACTCTGAGTGGGCGGCGAGTTCTCCATCAGATGCAGGACATAGAAGATGTTGTAGTGCCACCTTAGAGAAGATAAGAGAAACCCTCTCATCAAAAGCCAGACCAGCCACAAACAAGCAATCCCAGTTAGGGCATATTAACACCACATGCTGGCAAGCATAAATTATTCTAAAACCGCCAGATATGGTATGATCCCTCAACCGGATTACACAGCCTGTAGCAGCCACTCAAGTGCCCGTGTCCACTCTAACAGGAGGAACGTCGGGTCAGCTCACCTGTTGCTGATGGCGATGTTGGCGTTCCTCATGGCGAGCAGCAGGGTAGCCACAGCCCACAGGTACTCGGAGAATACACCTGGGCTCAGCAGGCAGCCACAGGCACGCAAGAGCACCACCAGGTCCAGGACGTCCTTCACCCCGTCTGCCAGCACCAGCATCATGGCCACGACTGCCCACGGGTTCGGACCCTGCAGCAAAACCGGCTCAGAGAGGTGTTGCGCTCACCGGAAGCATGTAGTTTAAAATCACCAGAACATGGGTTTGTATGGATTACGGGGACGTCTGGTGCATTGCACATGAAATCCTTGTTCATGTGGATGGAATGTGCACTTTGACCCCGGACCTTCCACTGCAGGCGATCTCACTGACACATACCGCGTCTGTGCTCTCAATGTCGGGCAGTCTGTGCTTGATGACGGCCTCCGCCTGGGCATACAGCCCGTGGCCTCTCGCGCAGAGCAAAACTTCCTTCTCGTTCACTCGCCTGCTGTGTTTAAACTGGGACATGTACCTGCAACGACAGCAGAGCGGTGAATAAATGCACACACAGCCTGATCACACAGCCCCGCCCCTGCACCCACAGCGGGCTTCCCAGCTAGTACATCCACCACTGAACACACTGGATCTCCGAAGCCAACTTTGTGCACACAAATTAAGGTGGGTTGCACTGGGCGCTCCGCTGATTTAAACATCTTAACCGCACCTGCAATGGGATCTCTTGGGATCAGCTTTTAAGCTCTTAACGTCTAGATCCTCCAAACACACCAGATTACTGGACTTTGTCTGATTGGAGGAACTCACAGGCAGTTCAAGCACACGTCCTCAAGAGAAACTCGCTCGTCACGTCACCAGCAAACAGCAGGAAACGGCTCACGACCTTCCCAGCATCCCCTGCGACCATCCCGTGAGCCTTACCTCACCATGTTGAGCACACAGAGGTCGTTGGTTTTGACGATGCCGTTCGCTTCGAGGAGGGCCTTCACCTTCTTCACCGCCTCATCCTCCTGCTTCTCGTACCTGTAGTACAACTTCTTCCAGGGAAGAAACTAGACCAGAAAGATCAGGCCTGTCCTTACATTCAGGAAAAGCCACGCGCCTGTTATGTATCAAGACCTGGCCGCCTTTAAGGACTACAGCAACACTGCAGGTTGTTTTTTTGTTAAAAATAAGGAGAAATGCTGTTCAAAACTTGACAATTTTAGATGGTGGGAGAGTTAAGCACAAGCAACACACCTGAGAATCCATGACCATGTTCCTCCAGCGGTGACACACCAGGCTAACATGGCGGTAGAGGTCATCTGCGGGGAGTTGAGCGAAAATAACGCTCAGTATCTCCTCAGGAAGGTCTTGGATGTGGCCCTGCGGCTCCACCAGCCCCACACGCACCCCCAGCAGTCCATAGTGAGCATCAGGGACAGCGTCCACGGGGTACTCTTCATCCTCTTCTTCCTCCTTTTTTATTGTAACGCAAGGGTGTCCAGCACCCAAGGCAGATTGAGGGGGAGGAGCCAGCCAACTGCTGCATCCTGCAGCCTTCTCCTCTTCCTCCTCCTCCTGCTTTATTGGACGTACACCCAATTCAAAGTCCTCGTCATCCCCAAACATCTCTTCAGTAATGCCCTCCAGCAGATTTTCTGCAAGTTCCTGTTCATCATACACATTTTTGGAGACGACGAGCCCGTTCTGTTCTTCCTCCGTCTTGACTGTGAGGTTATTTCTTCTCTTCTGGGGACTGCTGCAGAGGACTCCAGTTGAAGGGAAAAATTCAGCGATGCCTCTTTGTTGTCTGTCACCATCTGATGGTTAAAGAAAATGCCTTTAATGACACCCAGTGGTTTAACAAACATGTCATTGTCATTACAACATTAGCACTGTGCCAGGGGCGGTGAGTGGCATGGTGTGAAACATAACTGGTACCTCTTTTTCTCTTAGTTGGGGTCCTCGGGTGAAGTCCACGATTCTGGTCCATGTTTTGAAGTTGCAGGGAGAACGGCTGCGCTAGGCTGCCCGTCCGGGTTTGGGCCAAGCTGCTGCACTCGGAGGCGCTCAGGTGTCTCCGCTTGACCTTACCTGCGTGACCACACAAACACGGTCACCCAAACACTGGAGGACCAGCACAGCAGTACATATGGCTGCTGTTACCACCACTGCGCTTTGTTTACCCTCAGCCTGCTATTACTCTTAGTCTCAAATAAAGTACTAGCAAGGAGAGCCACATACATGTAACTATATACATTAGAAAGTTGGTTATTAACAATCTACATACATGAAAGTAATGGTGGGTTCTAGCTTGATAGCAACAGCTACTTGTAAGCAAGTACACGCGTCACCTTTTAAAGCAGACTCCATAGCTAAATAATCCTGACAAGCAACCAGCCTGTCAAAGAATATCTAATATTGTACAGGTTTAAAAAACACTACTGGCTTGCGATGTTATCCCATTGATGTTGTGGTACCGTATAAGCTAGTTTGCTATCTACATATCTAACGTAATCGAAAATAGTTTCTCTTTGCAAACTTCCGGAACAAGATATTAAGTTATTTCATAATAAAAGTCTAAACAAAAACAAAAACAAAACAAACTGAAATAAAAAAAACACCACCACCACAACAAGAACCCTTACATTAAATTTTTGGTTGCAAGAAATTAAGTATAGAATATTTATTTTGCTATTATTAAATGTGTCCTTTTATATTACTACAGATGAAGTCTCTAGAGGGCAGTGATGTCTTTAGTCACAGCGAGACCGTATTAGGCGCGTCTAATTCCAGCACTATGTATCTGCATTATATATTTAATGTAGAGTTGAGTTCCAACACACCTGGCTTTAATATTCTGATGATACTGAAGGGCCTTAATTTTCAGGATTAGGTGTATTAGATTAAGCTTGGAGATTGCCTATGGTTCTCCAAAAGCAAAGGAGACGCTGCTCAATTATCGCTTACAGTTGCCTGGTACCGTGTATTCATCACTGATTTATCAGCTGCCTCTGCCGTTTGGCGATGCCTTTTGCGAGACTTAGGTAGGTGAGTCTTCTCTTGCTATCAAGCTATCGTACTTTGATAAGGAAGGAAAACCAATTATTAATGTGGTTGACTAATAAAAGTTCATTTGACCGCAGTACTAATAGATGAAGTGGTGTACATTATTTAGTGCACACTTAAATATTTACGTGCTTATTTCTGAATGCTGCTTTTTCCTTGTAGTCATTCGTATTCCTAATCGTAACAACACATAATTTTATGTAGAGTTGGTGAATGAACAAAGAAAAATCATACAGTCTTTGTTAGGGATATATCAAATTTTAAGGGCGTCTTACCAGAGTTAATAACCTTTATTTGCAACAGAAACCAATTTGTAATTTACAGCAGACACCTGTTTAATCATTATGAAACAATATAGAGCAGGTGTATTCTTCCCATTTTTATACTGATATTTACTACTAGGTGATATAAATTTGTCAGAATGAATTACATTCATGGTACATGGTTCATGGTACATCACAAGGAGACCAATGCATGACATACCAGGAATGCATAGAAAAGCAACATTTAAGAAAATTGGTTGTATTATTTATTAGGTTATTAACTAGTAATTGTAAATTGTTTACATATAATAATACAATTAGGTAATATTTCGTATTATATCCCTTAAAGTACAAGATGGGTTGAAAAACAAAACAAAAAATTTCTAAGCAGTATTTAGATAATCAGAAAATATGATTATTTAAAATGTTACATAAGTAACCTACATTTACCTAAATGTAGGCCCTGCTTGTACTCACTGTTAATGCATCAATACATGCATTACAAGACAAACCTCACAATTTTTGGAACATGGATTAAAGATCAAACATGAAAAATCAGTAAAAATCAGTTTAATCTGAGCAACTATTCTTGTGTAGCAGATCATTGTGTGTGACACATGTCCACTGAAGAACATGAAATGTGTTTTTAATAAAAGGATACTAAATTGGTAATAATCCTTTGTTGTTTTAAATATTTTTTTATTTAGAAGTTCTTTGTCAGCAAAACACTTTAAATATGTGGCTGTAATAAAATGTTTAAAAATTCACTTGGGTAATCAAAAAATTCACTTAGGATATTAATGGCTGTGTTTTTCACTTTTGTTTTGTTTCCCCAGATCGTAACCATCCTGGCTCAAAAGCCAAATCCAACCAAACACGCTTTTGTCTGTGAATAGGAACACCTGCAGGCGCTCAGGTCAAACGGGGAAGGAAACCTGTATCCCCGCTGTAGGAGAGTTCATCTGGTGTGTCAGTGGCAGCACTGCAGGCGAAAGCCCCATTACTTAATTAATCTTCCAGGTAGTCGAGCTCCTTTCTTCCCTCCAGCTTCTCCACCCCTCCGCCACCCCCCACCTGGCTGTTTATCATCTTTTCCACAAGTACAACTGCGCTATTGTGTTACTCTTAGCCTTGTTAATACTCTCAACACTTTACTTAAGTTCTCCTTTTCTATACTTTTCTCTCACCCTCCTCTTATTCGGACTTTATTTATGTGTGTTAGTACTTTTGTTAATACCACCAATGCTGAGTGGGGACTTTGTCTCTCTGGTTCAGCCAACGGCAGTTAGAAAGGGAAACCCCGTTATTTTTTATCTTTCGGTTGTTTATGGTTTCATGCTATTTTTTCCAGTTGCAAAACTGAAAGGTAGCTTTAGGTAATTGTAGTCGTGTGAAGCGTCACGTATGCACTGTGTGTGTGTGTGTTTGTGTCTGCACGTCTTAATGAATGAGGTGTGTTCAGTTGAGTCAGCTCAGGGTTCTCATTAATGTTGATGACCTCATCTTGAAGACCCGTGTGCCTCAGCATATACTCACCTAGTTTAATTCTTAACATAATGTGGATGTCTCTCCCTCTATCTCCCCCTCTCTCTCTTTCTTTCCCTCTCACTCTCTCCATCTTTGTCTCACCCCCTCTGTCTCTTTTCCTCCTTCTCACTCTATTTGTCTCTCTCCATCTCCCTCCATCTCTCCCCTTCTCTCTCTCTCTTCCCCTATCTCTTGCTCTCTTTCTTAGTCTCTGCTTTGTACAGGGGAAATTTAATCCAAACCTTTAAAAAGTCAGCAAGCAAGTCTCCATTTCTGTTCTGTTATAGGCAAACACTTACAGTGAAGATCCCTTCTAATTTCTGCTTCCTCAAACAAACTATAATGTGCAATCTGAGATTGTGCCACAAAGATCACATCTACTACAGTATAACGGGGTTCTAATGATTACCCACCAAAAGACAAAGTCTCTCTGTGTAGTCATTTTGTGTTATGAGTTTATGCACCGCTGAGCAGAAAAAGTCGGTGTATGACACCAATTGCACTGACCACTTTGTGGAGTTGTGATTTTAGTTTATCACGTATCCTCTTCCTCCCTCACAACAAATCACAGCCAGTCACGTTCCACGTCCCGAGAACGCGCCGCTATGTCCTTCTGAAACAAAACAAGCACTGCTTGCTTCTTTGCAGAGGTCAAAGGTCACGGGGAGGTATGTGCAGACGGCGTGCGTGATGAAGGCGCGCTCCCTGCCTGCTCCTGCACGCTGTGGGGTGAGATGTGGGTGAAAGGGGAACGCTCAGCCGTTGCGCAAGGCGCACAGGTGACGTGTCGGGCAGCAGGGCCTTCACGGCAAAGCAGCTCGTTCCGTTATTTTAAAGGAGCGGCTACAGAAAAGTGCTCAAAGGCTGAACAGGGCGTGTTAATGACAATAAAACAAACGGTAAGACGACATTTTCATTGTTCTCTGCAGTGTCGTAAAAACCCATATGCATACTGTGGTGAAAAAGTAAGCACCTTACATTCAGCATATACACTACCTTACATTCAGTATGTTATATTCAGTACCTTACATTCAGCATCCTAATGGATTTATTCACAATCCATGATTTCTGAAGACACAATGTGTTTTCTTATGAAATATATATATGAAGATGGTGTCATTGGACTAGACGCACTCAAGGTAGCGCACCATGACCAGATATGTAACTGTGAAAATGGAAATTCCCTGTTTGGGAAAAGTATTGAGCCAAGAACTGGCCATGTCAGTGTAATAGCATACTGTGTATATATAAATATATTCATCATGGTACCTTCATTTTCATCAAATCATTACTATTCTCGTGCTTTTAGAACGCCTCATGTACAGTGAACGTCCAGTACAACAGGCCCCAAACCGAAAGGCGTGAAATCTTTTTACTGCTGTAGTTGGTGTGTTAGAAATCCTTCCTCCTGCTCTCCTCCTGTTGGGATGTAGTGCACACATCTGTCTCACAGCACACAAACAAAGAGGAGACGGGTTTCATTCTCCTCCTACCTGTCTGTTTGGGCGAGGTGCTCAAAGGGAGTCCCGACTTCCTGCTCACCTGTCGGCTGTCTTCGGGAAATTCAACCCGAGTTACTTAGGAAGGATAAATATTTGTTTCCCCTGTTTAAGAGAATATTTAAAGTGCACCTGAATGTGTCATGATCAGCTCAAGATCTTTTAGAACTGTCAAGAGACATGAACTTTTATTGCAAGTTTTTTGTTTCTTAGTAGATGTATGTTTGTTTATATACAGCACCCTCCATAATTATTGGCACCCCTGGTTAAAATGTGTTAAAAGCCTAAAAATAATGATTTTTTTTATTGCAGAAGCATAAGGTCACTCGGGGGGGGGGGGGGGGTCTAGGTGGGGAACTCAAGGGAAAATCTTTAGAAAAAATCCTGACTAAGAAATTATTTTTAAGAAATTTAACATAAAAGAAATGTTAAATGTTAAATGTGTTAAAAGCCTAAAAATAATGATTTTTTAACACATCAGGATAGGTGAGGACTGCCTGATGCTAATTTCATGATTTTTTTTAGGATTTAGGGAAAAGTAACATTTGAATCTGTGAAATAACATAAAAGAAATTATGTTCCATAATTATTGGCACCCTTAGCAATTTCTTGTAAATAAATGCATTTGAAACATTTATGTCATTTTTACTGTAGTTTATAAATTGATCTGCAGGTTTAGGAACCTTTAATTAGTAATTCACTTCCTGTTTCACACAGAGGGGAAGAGAATGCACTACTCAAGTAAGGCAGATGTGTGTCGACCTTCATAAACCTGCAGGTGCTCTTATCTACAGTCAGAACAATCATGAAGAAGTTAAAAATATCTGGAACTGTGACAAGCTTGGAAGACGATGCAAGTTTATCTTGGCACCACACACAGTGAGAAGTAGGAGAAATAAAAAGTTGTCCAAAGCTCACTGTAAGATAATTTTATCAGATGATAGCATCTTGGTCTCCAAAACAACCTTCACTGTCCACATGCCAACAGCCTGTTTGGGAGGCATGCAGGGAGAAGATATATCCATAAGTCTAAATGGGTGGAGTTTGCCGAGTGGTACTGGGATTTTAACTGGGACTGTGTGCTTTGATCAGATGAGATCAAGATGGAGTTTTTTTGGCAACAAACACGCTTGTGGGTCTGGCAAAATACCAAGGATGAGTACACAGAAAAACACCTCATGCCCACTGTTAAGTATGTGGAGGGATCAGTGATGAGAGCCTGTTTCTCCCTCAAAGGACCTGGGAACCTTGTAAGGATGAGATCATGAACTCTGAAATATTAAGACATTTTTCAGAATCTGATGGCCTCTGTCTGAAAGCTAAAGATGAGTCGTTAGCAAGATAATGACCCTAAACATGTGGCCAAATCTACTCAAAAATGGTTCACAAGTTACAAAATCAAGCTCCTCACATGGCCATCTCAGTCCCCAGACCTCAAGCCAATAGAAAACCTGTGGGGTGAGATGAAGAGGAGAGTGTATAGGAGAAGACCCTGGACTGGACGATTTAGAGAGGTTGTGCAAAGAGGAATGATCGAAGATCCCTCTTTCTGTATTCTCACATCTTGTGAAGAGTTACAGGAGAAGATTAAGTGCCATCTTGTTGGCAAAAGGAGGTTTCAAATAAAGCTTAGATTTTTCTATTTTCCTAGGCTTATATTATTTTTTAAAAGAAGCCAAAGAACACTTCTTAACCAGGGGTGCCAATAATTATGGACGGCGCTGTATGTATGTGGATATATGAATGGTTGGGTTCCATCTCTAACCAATGGGCGATAAATGTGATCCTGTTACAGGTGGTTTATAAGGAGACGTCTGCAGCAGCACCGCAGGACTGACGCAACAGCGTCTTGGTGTCGCTGCAGAACCTGCCCCACTCTCCTGGACCAGCACCAGCTGACCAGAGAGATCCAGTGGCACTGAGACATGGCCGAGTCATTTCAGAAACACTACACTGACACTTAGCCACCAACGTTGGACAGGAGGCTAATGTTAGCTGCTGCTAGTATCAGGATAGGTGAGGACTGCCTGATGCTAATTTCATGATTTTTTTTAGGATTTAGGGAAAAGTAACATTTGAATCTGTGAAATAACCACATAGAGTTCGAGTTTGGTCTTCCATCTCTACACTAAATTACTTGATGTTAAGTGTGAACCTCCAGAGTGCACTGGAGACCATTCTAACGGTACAGGGCATGTTGGAGACCAGAGCAGGCGTTAGCTCTGGTGATTTGGCTGCCGTAGTGGGAAGACTACGACTGTGAGCTCACACGCCTTTTTAAGGTAAACATTCAGTGGCCTTTCTCCACCTCCTGCTCCTGCACCAACGGGGGATCACTGAATACACAGCCAGCAAAGGGAAGTCAAATATTCCAATTTGCCAAGAGGCTTAACCTTTTTCTCTATGGAAAATGTGTATAATATGTGTATATAATAAAAAATGTATCACTTAAAATTGATAAACAATTATATATATATATATATATATATATATATATATATATATATATATATATATATATATATATATATATATATATATATATTGCATTTACCTCCTGGAATGTTCTTCAGATTTATATATGTATGTAAATATATACATCCATATGCATTTATATATATATATATATATATATTGTATATAAAAGAAGATTCAAGTTGAGCGATGTCAGTGTAACTTAGTAAGATATGTAGAGTTCTGAGATACAGTTTCCAGTGAAATGGGACACTGTGCATGTGTGTGTGTGCATGTGTGTGTGTGTCTACAGTATGTCACCACAGTCACCTGCTCCCCCTTCCTCCTCCTCCTCCTCCTCCTCCTCCTCCCCCCTCATCCTCCTTCCCCCACCTTCCTCCTTACCCCCTGCTCCTCCCCCTCCTCCCCCTGACCTGTTTTTTCCAAAGTTACAGTGGAAAGTTGCATGACTCTTCTGCTGGTCACTTATTAATACTCTGTGAAAACCATGACGCCAGGCCATGATGGAATCAGTAAAGACAGAATGTGCATATGTATTTGTGTGTGTGCGTGTGTGTTTCTCTCTCGATGTATATATGTATATACATATATACGTGTGTGAGTGTGTGTGTGAGTTTGTGTGTGTGTGTTTGTTGACATATAAATGACAAGGAGACATATATAATGTTTCTGAAGAACATGGTTTTATTTCACATAGGATAATGAACATTATGGAACAAAATGCAGGCCTTCAGTAATGCATTACTTCCTTACCCACCATGCACTTCCAAGGTGAACATTTCAGGTGATAAATAATGTCTTTGGTGGATTATAAATACATAAATACATCACTTAAATAGTATAACTAATGAAGTACAGATACATCATTGAAAATACATTGGGTGTGTACATACATAGGTTGCATTAAACTCAAGTTTCATAGCTCATAATTTAGTTACATCATCTGAGATTCAAGTTAAGACATAAAAACAGGGTTCCTGCTGTAAAGTGCTTCATCTTTTGGTTAAAACACTGACTGACCTTTAGTAATATGGTGAATATGAGTTTGGAGTGTGGCCATGTCATCATAGCCTAAGAGGTTGAAGAACCAGCACACCCCACCCAAGTGTTTCCAGCACCCATGACTTTCAAACGTCCTTCAGAAGTCCTGCACAAATTCACTGGGCTAAGAACACGGGCAGCTAGCGCACAGTGACGGCACCGAGAGGAACTCATGCCGTGTGTTTGTCCTGCTGCACGAGGACAGAGACCTGGCCTGGGGGCAAAGGTCTTCAAAACAAGCCACCAGGACAGGAAGGGTCTGTCCACTCATTTCACACAGACACAGACGCACACAGGGCCGGCACTGACGCCACCATTCGAGTATCACCACAAAATTTCAAATAAATAAACATAAACATACAACTACAATACATAAAGCAAAAACAAAGAACAGATGGTTAAGGCATCCACAGTGGAGTGCATGTGGTGCTGAGCAGTCCCTGCATGTGTGCACACTCACGTGAAAGAGTGTGAAAGAAGTATAGAGATTCACCAGTTTCTCTGCAGTTTGAAAGCATTTTAATGATTTCTGATAAGACATGGATAGGACCGATTACAGCAGAATGTTTAAAGAGGCTTTGAACAGACCAGCCACAAAGCACTCAGGATCAGAGCTATGGCCTTAAGGGTTATTTTAGAACTAGACACGATGAAGAAAAAGTAACTATCCAAAGAAAACACCGCCCCTTCCAAGACACACTATATTAGGCAAAAATGACTGGTGATAAAAACGAAAAAAGCCAATTACATTACAACTCAAATAAAGAGATTAAAGTAAGTGTCAAGTAGTAGGTTTTTGGTAGATTCTCTTTCGGAATGATGAAGAACATTTGGTGGGTGTGAAATTTATAGGCCTAGAATGGAATTCATGCAGGTGGGTTAAGCTGCTTTCACACACACATGCTAGAGCACTGCAACACAGATGCTTCACTGGAACATCTAATACTGAAGAGCTCGTGGTAGAAATGCTCCAAACAGGAGCAGCCTCAGGTGGCTTTTGGGATTACTCCAGCCTATTTTAATCCTCGGGAATTAAGTGTATGAAAACACTTAACGTGGCTTCAAACGTTTCGCCACGGGGTGCTGTAAATAAGGAATAACCAACTCGTATGCTCCTGCTATTCGCAGGGTCTGTTGTCTTTGTGTCTGAAAGGCACAGACGGAGTCATTTTGGCTCGGACATCCACCCACGTATTCACACACAGTCATTATGAGAAGAGGGACTCCTTAAAATGTTCACCAGGCATTTAGAGTGCTTGTACGTGTACAGCATGGCACACAACTAAAAGGGTTGGCACACACTCATCTGACGTTTTGGTAGAACCTCTTATAGACTTTAATTAGTGGAACAGTGGAGTTCTTCAGGGTCAGCAGATACTGCTCTCATTTTTATAACATCTGTCTGAATGTAAAAAAGACAGCACTAAACTCCTTTAGCTAGTGGACATGCTCTCATTTGTTATGGTGTTTTTAAATGGCTAGTTAATACTAATAAATATATGCTTTCAGTGTTCTTCATTTGTGTATATTATGAATCAACAAGGGATCATTTGTTGTGTGTGTGGTAGGAGAAGACATGCTTTTGTTGATGCCCCCACTGCTTCCACTGACTGATTTGCCAATTATAGTTTATTATAGCTTCAGAAATTATATATATATATATATATATATATATATATATATATATATATATATATATATATACCATCAAGACTAAATGAGCTCTTAGATTATAGGTGGGAAGATTCTGTATTATTACCAATTACCACATGCACCACATGCATTGTGGCCTTAACCAAATAGCCATTGTATTCATAGCAAAGATTGCACAAAACTATAATTATCAAAGCAATCACTCATTTGTTAAAATAAAAACTTTATGTAAACATTTGTTGCTGACCTTTCATTCTTGAAGTGTGTTGGATCTGGCCTCATGTATAAAACCGATGCAGTCTAAGAGTTCAGTGAGAAGGGGTGGTAGTCGTCTGTAGCCATTACACGAGTTGACGGCACTCAAAGGCATCAGCTCTATCTCATTTGCTCACGGTGGGAGTTTTTCTCCCAGGCTGTCTGGGGCAGTCTCGTTGCTGTTAGGATCGTCTGGCAACGAGGTGAAGACTTTCAGAACCACACCAGTCTCTCATGAAGCGCACCAGTATTGACTTGACAGAAATCCCACTGAACTCCTGGATCAAATCCACAGAACAGTTTGATCTGCAGCGTTGAAGCTAACAGCCTTAAGTGAGGCTGCCTTGGGATGGAAGATCCTGGGAGCTCGTTCAGCAGTGCAGACCAGGCCATAGTCCACAATGGTATTTTTATGACAATGGAAAGAAATCAAGGCTTTCTTCTCAGGGACTGAAGCATCAAAACGTCTCAGCATTTTATGAACCACTGGATAAGCCGATCCACCAAATGAAAATCCATGTTTTGAAGGCAGAGTGAATCATTTTAAGCATGTCTGTAACATAAGATCCTTCCTGTTCAAAAAAAGAAGATAGAGACAGTGTACTTGCTCCACAATCGCGCGATGGACAAGACGGGGGAAAAAAAAGAGAAGTTCTGCGTTCATTTCTAAAATCAATTACTAAGCCTATTAGCAACAACACCGAAGAGATTGCAGCTGGGACACTCACGAGTAAAGCTGCTGGTTTGTGTCCATTTCCGTTGTGACCACTGTCGTTCCAGGGCTCATCCGTAACTATGCGGGCTGCGAGGATTTATGGGTGAGGAGTCTTCGAGTCCGGACTGACCCAACAGCTGGTAGAGGCGATGGCTGAGGTTCTGGACTTGACAGGTGCCCAGGATGCATCCGACACGCATCAGCTGGTCGTGGCGCTGACGGTGACGTGGCCGCACAACGACGTGGCGACGACCTCTTGAGCGTGTCCGGTGTGGCTCCTCCCCTCCCTCGGAGGATGCCCCTCCCATGGGTGGAGTAGGGTGGGAAACATGGAGGGAACTCGTCGGACCCACCAGTGATGCAGGTGGCTTTCTCATAAGCAGGGCCTTCCACAGAGCACTTCGGCCTAACGACACAGCCGGGACGAAAGTGGCATCAGCAGAGCTTTGGTCAGAGTCTGGAGAGCCGGAGCCTTTCTCATTGAGCCCATGTGATGCTATCATGAAATCCAACCTGCAGAGCAAGGAAACAGAAAAGAGTTTAATTTACCGCTTGCATGCCAACTACACCAAAGTAAAATTGTTTTGGACAAAGTATTAATAAATAAAGAATAGTTATATTTTTTTAATGCACTGTGCAATACACTGTGTAAAATCAGATTAGGTTTTAACTACATAGCAATGGATTTATGGATGATTTAAAATGAGAACTATACATACTTTTTATACATACAGTACATGTGCTGAGACCAAGGCCTAAAGCTAGGTTGTGTGCACTTGTGTCCACATCTCAGCAGCGGTACGGCTCTCAAGGACAGAGTAAACACTTCAGATTTGTACTGCTTTTTGCATACTACCATCTGTCCTGCTTGACAGGAATGCTAGAGTTTTAGACATGGCCCCTGCACTTTACCCAGAGCCATTATGGTGTGTTTGCACTGGGCCTAGTTTATGCCTCACTCTAAATATTGTTCACGTCTAGCCACTTGACAGGTGCATGGCAAGGCATCGGCCATTTTAAACCTCAGCGAACAACCTCCTAACATCTCACAAAATGGTATCGTGTTTGTACATATGTAAGCATCTGATAAAACATCTTGTAGGTTACGTAGGCCACTGTAACAAACGGGAACCTGAGGAGATTGGACGTGTGCACATAATCTATTTACTTGGGCATTTCCCCAGCTCACGGTCATAATTTGTAGCAGGGGTCAGAGCACAGTCAGGTGGAGTCACACTGTGGTTCCCATGTAGGCTATATCCAAAACCGAGAAAGACACAACAATAACACGAATGCAAAATGGTGTGGAGACACAACGTGCCCCATATATACCCACAAAGACAGATGACATCAAACAGGTGCAGGACGCGGAGGAATAATTTGGAGGTTCCAGAAGGGAGAAGAAAGTTCTAGAAGGGTGCTGTGGGTTTCAGCAGAGGACTCAGCAATTGGCTGTGGTATCTCCTTCAATGAAAACTATAACCAACATACCATATGTAGTGTGAACACTGCACGCATTTGAGTGTAAGAAAGGATGGGGTCCACAAACAAAGCAAAAGCACAAGCAACCTGTTACAGAAAACAAACTGAAAACTAAACGCTAAACACGCAAAGTCTACAGAGCTGATCTTGTTGAGTAAAGGTTACTCACAACCAACAGTGTTATAGGTAATCTATACACATTTATCCTTCCGTGTTTTCAAATGCCATTTCTAACTTTGAGCTTGATCCAAAAGAACACTGTCAAGTCTAGATCTTGCTAAATCTAAATATTGCTAAATCCTTCCCTGAGATCGCCTGGCTTTGATGAGCTTTGAACACTGATGAAGCTAGTTGGTAAAGCACTTGTTGAGACAGATAAGGGCGTGCTGGTGTGAGACTTGGCTGCCCTGTCTGCCTTCAGGACAGATGCTGAAATTCTGACGCCTGGCAACCATCAGGAGGACCTTAACTATACCCATCATTTATGATTTCATTTTATTTATTTTTTTACTAGTTTTACAGAGAAGATATCCTGTATATACATCCTGCTTTGCCCAGAAATTTGTCTTTGAACAATGTTCAAAATTAGTGGTTTTACTTTAGCATGGATTCAGTCTTTTTTTTAAATAAGCATGTCTTTTTGAGGTCTAAAATTTCTTCAATTAGTTGTTGCAGTTCACAGTGAAATCTGATCTGTGGTTGTGGTAGATGTCTGTTGTGTAAGACCTTCGGTGGAGAAAATTACCACCTGCATCAGGAAACCCAACCCATCTAGAACATAATGAAAAACCTCCATTCAGGAACTTCATTTGCAAGTCTCTGAAAAGCCCTCCCAACAGCAGCAAAACCAACCGGACAGACAATGAAGGTTTAGACATTTACAAAAAAAAACCAATCTTTGCTGAATCATAGTGACCAGCATCCACAACATGTTTTGTTGGTCATGACACCTTTTGAACTCATTTGACCACCATTGGCAGTCTCATATCTGCACATGAAGCCCAGTCTTTAGAAGTGGACTTTAAACCTGTGATGGGACCAGGCCTCTGTTCGTTATTGCTGAAGGGGGACTCTCGTCTGGGCCGGTGCTGGCAAGCAGCCACAGGACCTCCTTTGCAATGTCCATAAGGAACAACTTCTCAGGAGAAACTCAAGGATCTTAAGTGGAAAAAGTAAGAGTATCCGGTATTTAATTGGCTCTCGTTCTAGGAGAGACAGAGCGCCTGGAAGAGCTTTATCCATGATCTGCAGCTCACGGGTCCAATCTCTCTTCACTTGCTGGGAAATTGTGCTAGTTGGTTCTACTCGAACTGGAGAACTAAAAAAAACGTAGACGTTTGAAATCAATTGTTCGTTTGTGTACATAAATGTCTATGTTCGTTTGAAGTCACTATTTAATAGGTACTTTCTGTTCTTTGACCGAAAATGTGACCGAGTCATCAAGTTGATGGACGTCTCTGGTTACATGGAGATGTTTTTCTCCCAAGATGGTCCATTTCCTCCCTGCCAAGAGGAGACGCAATACAGGCCTGGGCTGAGTGGACCCTCAGAAAATCAAGAGTGAAGAAATAAGCCTGACTGCAGGCAACAGAGGAACACAAAACAATAAATACAAAATGAGATATTAAAGTTAACTGGTGGTTCCCACTGTTTGGATCACACAGAAACCTTGTTTTTTCTGACATGACAAAGCACTGTTTTGACAGTTATCCACCTCTCAGTTTCAGAATGTTCACTTCAGGAGATACTATATTATAAGCTTGCCTGGACTTGACCATCAGTTAAAGAAATTACTGAAACATGAAAGGTACTATAATTGCACCTTCTAAACGGCCTCATGAGTCAAGCATGTTTTACCTGGAGAGGGACCAAACTTACAAGAGGTAGTTTTAGCCTAACTAAGTATGGATTAAAGCCACACGCTCCCACCACCACAAAACAGTGTGGTCATTGTCTGGATGGGGACAAGAATTAATTGGTGAAAGGTGATGTGTTGCAAAATGAGACAACGGTTTGACAACTGAAGTATTAGGATGCTGGGAAATCAATCTGGGTTTTTGATTTTCTGATTGTACTAAGAACAAATTAATGAAAAATACAGAGATATAGTTCTGAATAGCTCCAATAGTCCAGAAGGTAGATCTTTGGTTTAAAGTGATGGTGTCTTCAAGTCTCTTCATGGTGACGCAAAGGGGTCGGCTCAGGTGGGTGGGTGGGGGTTGTGTGTGTATGTGTGTTGGTTTGTTAAGAAGTCTGATTGCCTCTGGGAAGAAGTTTCTACTTTGACAGCTACAGTTGCTAGATTTGTTTGAAAGACGTCTGGAGGGCTTCTCCTCCAGACCAGTCTCTGAGCTAAATGCCTGGTTTCTCACATGTTCAGACCCCTTATCATTGCTACATTTTGGACTGAACGTACATCTGTCCTAAACTGCAGAGACTGGAGAGTGTGGAATGTAGGTCTTAGCCTCTAATCCATAGAGGAATTTAGCATGACTGCGGAATATTGTGTCTAACCTGGCGATAATGACCCCCTGACTGGTATGAAATATGTTTAGGCTGTAAAACAAGGTGGGAGAGGACCCATTTCAGCTCCAAACGTCTTCGGACCACAGTGAGGCCTATTTACCACGATCCAAAATATCTGCTATCCAGTTTTAAATTCACTTGTGATTCTCTTTCAGTCAGGAACGTAATTGGCATCCTGTGTGCAGTCAAACCTGCTACACTAGCAGAAATGCAAGTGAATGCACAAGGTACCAGTTCAAGCGAAATGTTTACTGTATCTAATCCTACTGAACTAACAGTGCTAAAACATCACAGCATGAGGCATTCTGTCAATAGATAAACAATAACCTTGGCCTCTGGGAAAAGCAAATACAGGTTACAGACAGCGTTTGTTGCTCATTCTGTAATGCTGGTGTAAGTGATTAGTTAATGATTTTAAGATAATGACAAGCAAGGTCAGTGGGCCCAATATTGAGCTACTTGAGATCAGTTTCAGGCCAGTGAAAAAGCCAAACTATCTCTGACCCCTCAGCATGGTCAGGTTTACTGTTGATATTCTTAAATCCACTTTCAACATGTTGCTTTACCCCAGCATCTAAAATATTCACTGGCAAACAAGATCTCAACATGTTATGTAAGGCAGCGCAGGCAGTCGGGCAGAAGGGGTTATAAACAGCAGAGATTTTCCAAGTCATTTGGAATGATCATCTTGTAATGGAGGCCTCAGCCCCACAGACAGGACACTAAAGTACTGTCTGTGACAAAGGACACGAAAAACATCATAGAAAATGTCAGTACTGTACACATCACTTACTGTACATTATATTTGTTATCAAATGTATCAAAGTGTGTAGAGAACTTAAGACACCTAGTGGGAAAGACAGTGAGAACAAAGAAGGGGGAGGAGCTACAGTATTTTCAAAAGTAGACATAGAAGAAAGAGATACCAAGGGAGGAGAGATGTCTCTCTACCATGGAACACAGTCTGAGCTGTCTCTCTTCCTTGGAACAAAGACTGAGGAGAATTCTGAGAAAGATGTCTTCCACCTCACTTTCTCTATGTAAACAGGTCTCCCGCTTACCGAACATCTACTGAATTGTACACTGCGGTGGCAGGTGGTGCCTTGCTGTTAGGGTGCCTGCATGAGTCAGAAATAACTCATCCATCTGAACCTTTAAAAGAGAGTCTGACATTAACAGAGGAGTCCTTCTTTTCACTGTTCACCGCTCAGATGCCAACTGGATCGCCACGTGAACATTTTAGGATGAGATTTGGTAGGATCATCATTTTATTTGCGTGACAAACGATACCCTAAACAACAGCCTACTGAGGTGAACCAATATCAGAAATGCTTCACTTTCTTTCCTCACACTTTCATTTGTTTTTTTTTCCTAGTGCTTCTGTTTCTCTGAAGTGAAAGTCATGACTCACCAATGGAACCGAATCAATTCTTTTTTTATTCTTCTCATTGCATATAAATCATGACCGTTCAAAATGTAGAAGAAAGAGTGTCTATTTGTCAGGGGTCTATGCCAACCCACAAATATTCGAGGTCTGTATCATTTGCTCTGGTTGGTTTTAACCTGCCTTTAAAACCAGCTGAGTCAGTGAATCCACGCACATGGCCAGACTCTCTCTCGGCCAGTAGAGGGCGCACAGTGCATCCTTCTTCTCACTTCACGCGATTTAACCGGCTTTCAATTCCCACAGTTTTAAACGCTGCCACTGTAACTAGCACCGTTTACCGGTGAACAGTAAGTGTAAACCTTTGGGATTCTTGACTTTTAGCTTTTGTTAAGCACCATTATTATTGAACTTTGTCCCGTTTCCCAAAATCTTACTGTTAAGATGGTCTTAAATAAGAGAGAGTGTGTTGAGTATAACTGTACCGGTTAAAGACTTTCTTTGTTTCACCATGCTACTGGGAAACTGCCCTAATCCACGAGGCATCGCGTATAAAAGTTCAAGTACATTCATTTATATGGCTCAATCCTGTCACTAGTTTGTCAAAACAGTGAGAAAAACGGGTTTGCCTACTTAATAAAAGCTGTTTTTAAAAAAGTCATAGTCAATTAACTGCTCTATTTGTTACAAATGCTCCTCCCAATAAATTAACCGCGATTGTATCAATCGCCGCCCTCAGTCCATTAACTTATCCCATTACATTACAAAATATAGTTAAGTATACAGAACACAGAGAAAAACACCGATATTTAAGTTCTTTTCTAAACTTTGCATTACCCCAATGTGCCGTTGTTACTTTATATTTAATAGCGTCCACGCATCGCTTTTTACAAACTAAAGAATAGTCTAACCGCACCAAAATACACATTTTCTCAAAGCGATTAAAAATAAAGTCAGCCAAGTGAACAAGAGTGCCGTGATGAAGAGAGTGAGCAGGAACACAGTGGTGTCCCTCTCCTCGGTGAGATGATAAGAGCGTCTCACGTGTGGAGGTCTGGCGCGAGAGGCGCGTGCGTTCCTCCCGGCACGTCAGCCACGCTCGCTGACCTTGTTCATTCCCACCACTATCTGCACTATCATAGGAGCCCTGCTGCAGGAGAAGACCCGCACTCTTCCTCACCGTGCATAACCAGCACAGCCGCACTCATTTAAAAAACAAAATGGTCAAATATTCCCTCACTTTTAAGAGGGGAGCAAAGTCTAAAGTGTGAACACATTGCGCACGCACCGGCACAAAGCCAATCCAGCAAACAGAGTTAATTAAGAGCAGTCTCTGTGTACTGCAGTATCTTTAGTTTAATGCAACTTTTCATGAGTAAACTGAATCTAGCCTGCGCTGTCATTCCATCTCTCTCACTCTTTAATTTGCTCCATTCAGATAACAGACAACGTCTGTGCATATGTAATGATTTAAAGACATTTTTGGATCTGGGGTGATTAGAAAGCAGCTTTGCAAAGTTCTTACCGGTTCTTCTCCAGTCGCCTTCCCGCTGGAAGCGCCTGTAGTTGTAGAGAGAGAAGGCTGATGCAATAGAGAGCAGCCGGGAGAAGCGGTCGCATCGTGGGAGAAGTTCTTTCACACCCCCTGGGCAGGAGGGGGCTTGAAAACCACCTGGACAATACCGAGTTCAAGGCGGAGGAAGATCCGAGCTGGTGCGATATAAAAACGCGGCTCCAAGTGCGCTGCTGGTACGTCGGCCCTTTCCTGAGCAAAACGGAGAGTGAAGATAAAGAATTGGCATCCATACATTTCAGGCAACTTTTTTGCAATCAATGTGACGTGTATCACAATTTTGGCTAGAGGACGCTCTTTATCTTCTTACGAGTTAAGCTTACTTAGCACACACACACACGCACAAAGCCCCAAGAATAAACAATTATTAAAGAAATAGCTAATTAACTCTTGACATTTGTCAAAACTTACTCACAAAACATTCACTTGTATTTAAGCTTGTGCAATATATATTTCAAATAATAATATCTAGTTTGTAATATATTTTGAAACTAACCTTTATATCAGGTGAGACTGCACCGAAAGAATAATATAGGCTATGTGGTGAGATTTTGCCACGCGTTAGTCAAGACCCAGTTGTGAAGTCAGAGGCACTCTGACATTTATGCGTTTAAATATCGATGGGCGGTGCTATAGCGCGCAACGCTGCGTCAGAAACATTCATTGTTGATAAAAGTTTGCGTAGAATCAAGGTGATGGGTGTAACAACAGGGTTTGGGGTTTTGGGACCGGTTTTACTGTACCGCGTCCTACAGGGTACCATCTTGTGTTTATCTTACAAGAACTAATCTCTTGTCAGGTCCGGCGAACAAGTTTTCTATTTATTTATATTTTTTCCTTTATCTTAAACTTTGCCCATCCTCTATGTCTTTAATAACGTGCTTAATTAGTCCATACATATTTTACACGTCTGTATGTTTCCTTGAAATGTAATTTCTCATATTTTACACTTTAATCTCTTCTCTGGCTAGAAGCATTTATGTCCTAGATGTAATGACTCACAACTGTAAACGTGCTATGTTGCCACATTAGGTTAGCTACTTCAAAATCACTCACAGAAGCTACAGCAAAATGTCTGGAAATGATCACAATTACACAAGTTCCATAAAATCTACTGCAATTCAGTATGCCTTTACATCTCGAATATGTAAATATTTAATATGTAAAGTAGTGGCCAATACATGAATTATGATTGTGATTCTCAGAGTGAAAACCTCATGTTACATATATGATCCTTTGGGGAAGGACAACTGCACCTATTGTGATGAAAAATGGAGTCTAACTGTTACTGTTATTTCCTCATGATTGATCACCACCTACGGATTCCTACATATCACCACCTACGGATTCTCGGGTGCACAGAAGTGCCAGCCACTATATCCTTCTTTAGCTCAGTGTAGAGGAAATAGATGACTTATACTTTCTAGATATGATATGAATCAATAGATATAGATTCTAGTTATGACTCAATACTGTAAATGGTTGATAAGAATCAATTGAAAACAAATAAGCAAACATAAAACCTCAGTGTTTAAACTGTTACACAGAGAAAATTGTAGTGAGTCCTTATAAGGAAAACATCATAATCAACAATTAAGAAAACCATGATGACTTAGTCCAGCCATGTCTTCCATCCTGATTAAATTAATGTTTATGATTCCTTGATGTCCAGGGTGAGCCATTGGATTTTTCTGCTGTAATCTCTCTACCAAGCTCAGAAGAGAGGGGCAGTCATGGTCTGGTGGTAGGGAACTGGTCTTGTGACCGGAGGGTCGTGGGTTCGATTCCCATGGGTTCGAGGCCATGACTGAAGTTCCCGTGAGCAAGGCACCTAACCCCAACTGCACCCCGGGCGCCGGGCTAGGGCTGCCCACCGCTCTGGGCACGTGTGCACCACACCCCCCTAGTAGTATGTTTGTGTGTGTGTTCTAATTGCACAGATGGGTAAAAGCGGAGGACAAATTTCGATTGAGGTGAAAATCACAATTGACAAATATGGCACGTTTCAGAAGTGACTGCTCTGTTTTGCGATGGTGAACACAAAACTGCCTTTGATATGGTCCTTGTTTTTTCATTAGAGCTAAATTCATCTCCATCTTTCTGGCTGTCATTCCAACCACATGCACCATCTGAAGTTTGTCTGTGGTTAACATGGCTTGAGGGTCATTGTGGTAATGCACATTGTTTGAGGAATCTGCCACATTCTGTGACTTGTGGTGGGACATGTCATACCACAGAGCTTCAGAGCTTCAGAGCTTCAGCGTTAGAAGTTGCTTCAGCGTTAGAAGCTGAAAGTAAAATGTCAGATTGTGACGTGTGTAGTATACCCAGAGTATACTCTGTATAACATCATTCTACAGCATCTTCATGGACTAAGTTGAGAAACAAGAGGAGGGTCCTTCCCAGTATCGCTGTCACGTTTAAACTGGGATGTGTGTAAGGTGGTGGCTGATGAACTCAGTGCCTCTTGGCAGTCTGGAAGTTCCTGGTCAGGTCAGTGAGATTAACTCTTTTACGTAACCACATAGAATCATGTGATACCAAAAATTGTGGTTGAGTGCCAAACTGCCCCAGAAAGAAAACAAGCACCACTTTGATCTCTTGCCCGGGCTTTGCTTTAAATATTTTTTGAATTACTTCACAAGTAGCTCTATTCCATGAGCACTGAATCTAGTGCACATTGTCCCACAGATAAGCCACTGAGCGGAAAGGTGTGAGAGGAATCAAAATCATTTCCTTTTATTGACTGCAATGCTAATAATATGTTAAGTTATTTACAAACGTGAGCACTGCAATGTGTCAGTTGCTGTGAAAATTTGTCTGTGGAAATTTAGTTAGAACTGTTTTTGTGTTTTGTTTTGAGTATCAAAACATGCTGCATTTTCATTTCATAAGTTAACCTAACACCTAACAGAAACGTTCTTCTGAGAAAGGAGTTTCAGTTTCATTTATGCTTTTTATACTGGTATTACCTTCACTGGTTTCCTCCAGAGGTCACCCTAGTGGTAGGATGTGGTACTGCCGGAGCAAAGGAGCAGTTGACCCATGTATGCTGCCATCTAGTGAAGCTCAAAGTCGCCAGGCAGTTCAACATTTATCGTTGCCCTATATGACAAGACGGTGCACTGGTATAGAGTGGGAGTAGAACCCCTCATGGGATTAAACTTAGATTAAGATAAATATTTGCTAAATTTGTTAAATTACCTTCGTGATCAATAAAGTATCTATCTATCTATCTATCTATCTATCTATCTATCTATCTATCTATCTATCTATCTATCTATCTATCTATCTATCTAGCATCTTATTTTAAAATTAATATTTAATGTATTTATAATACAAATGACAAACTCAGACAACAGGCAATAAGGGGAGTCAGTGTGTTTCTTCCTTGTAATGCATTTGGCCTCTGTGTTACTGGTGACACGCAGCCGCAAAGCCCCTTTGAAACACCAGTTAGAAAAATGTTTCCCTCCGATTTCCCAGAGTGCTTCTCCTGCACGTTTTGACAGTCGCCCACCAAGTTTGTTAACGTGACCCTTTCACCTTTCGCAATGGCTGACAAGCGGGTTCATCTCCACTCAAGGAGAGACAGCTCACGCTCATGGTATTCTGTGTTAGCGTAGGCTTCCACCAGGTTTGTGGATAAAGCCATTTGATTGGGCAAATGTTTCTGGGCGTGACCTGTTTAGGCACAATGGATTTGTTACTAACAACAAACAGGAGTGAATAGACTCAGAAACATAGAGGACTGTGGAGAGGCGGATCAAATGAACCGCAGACATAAAAGATGAATGAAGATGAGGACGCTGGTCCTGTACACCTGGGGGGGCGGGGGGTGTGGCTAGAGCATGGTCCTGATTTAGCTCTTCCAGGTATTCCAGGTTTCATGTGATGACAAGCCCTCATATGTCATATTTACTGTAAAAACAAAAAGTAGCATTGTCCAGGCAGTCTGTATTTACAGCACGTGGCATTCGTAGTAGCAGGGGAGGTTATAAGGGTGGTGTGAACAGGTCATGCAGAATACAGTCAGACATCTGAAGGCATAGAAGCCTTTAAAAATATTATATTATGATTATTAACATTTTACTGAGGTCGGTTTGAATTGATCTTTTGAAAACCTGAGCGATTAAAAACAATGCCCTGAAATGAGCCCCCACCTCACACACACCCGACCTCTCTCTTCCTTTAACACCAGATGCGCTACAGCAGCAGCCTGGTCACATACACATCAAGTCAAATCGTACCGTTTGTCCTCTAAGCCCAATGTGAAATCATTTTGTTGTGCAGTAAAATGTCTCATACAGCACCAAACTACTATGCATTTTTAGCCGACTGGTCATCTGATAAACTAGTCACTCTAGCCCAAATCAATGAAAGATAACGTGAGGACGACCACATATTAAGGTAGAATTTGCAAATCTATGTGTTAAGCTGAACGTTTTCTGTTGTATGCTATAGGTTTTGTTAGGCAACATAAATGAACACATTCATTTGTGAAAGAAGAAACGGGAAGTTCCCCATTACCTGTGAAAAATGCCCATCTGCATTCATGTAATGACACAGAAGGAGTAGCCTATAACTCCTTCTCCTACTTTTAGGTCTTTTTACTGTCTTAATTGTAGGCATATATTGATTTAATAATTCCAAAATATATGCAACAAGGCCTGCAGACCGTGGAGGGTAAACAGAAGTTAACTGAAGTACTTAACATTGACTGTATATAGTTAATATTGGATATGGATTTTATCAGTTGGTGGTGTGACTTTTTTCCGTTGAAAACTCACTTTTAGAGAATAAATAAAAGTCAAATTTCATTCAACATATGCGTGTATTTTTTACAATGAAGTGTTCCACGTGTGCTAAAAAGCGCCCTTTTCCCCCCTGAGCACTTGCCCCCCAAAATGTCGTGTGTCGTGTGCACGCCACTGGAAGCCAGAGTCCTGATTTATCTGATCAAGCTGTTCTGACAGGGAAATCAAAATCTGCATCTAAGGCATTTTTAAGTCTGTTATTCCTTCTCCAACGTCCCAGTGACTGGCTGAAATGTCTGAAAATAACAAAGAGGGTTTGGATCTGGTGATATGTCTCTGGTCTCATTTGAAGAGTTTTGATGCACCTGCAGTGATATTTCAGATAGATGTTAGGGTGTAAGGTATCATGATTCAAGATGAGCAAAGATTTCATCAAGCAAGCAGTCTTCTTCCTGTCTATAGGTTTGTCGACAGGATGTCATGTGATTTTTGCATCCGGCCAGACAGTGCTGCTCTTTGTGCTCCCAGAAGCGTCGTGTGTCAGACGCAGAGACGTGTGCTGACATACACGCACGTACACCCTCACACACTTTGGCCCTCTTACCTCCACGAACATGCACGTGTAGCTGCTCTGTCTCAGCTCAACGCTCATCCTCTCATCACATTCTATCAAGAGTTTAACATCTCAAGGTTTCAACTCGCTGTGGGTGAAAGAGTGGTAACCATGAACAAGCAAAAGGAAAAATAGAAGCAAAACAGGAAATGTCAAACCCGGGGCCATTCAGTAACACTTCCACGACCCGCTTTTACTATTCTAATGAGAAATACCGTAATTCAGTTTGCCTAACTTGTGTTGCAGTATCTACTCAAATGGACCGATGCTGATTTCGCAGGCAGGACGTGGAACAACACACACAAGGCTCTTGTGCAGGGGCTTCTATCTGCAGAAGAACCTACAGCATCTGATATAATGGCACCAAGACATCTTCAGAAATCTGCTCACTGTGTATTTTTGAGCATGGATAGCCTACATTACACACACACACACACACACACACACACATACTTTTGTGAAAACGGCATCAATCCATGCACATGAAAACAACCCTGTTCTTGGTGTGTTTGGTTACTGTAGATTATTATCAAACAACTCATGTTACTGACAATAGACACAGCTGAGCACAACAAACTTGACTGATCGCATAAATCAGTGCTTGGGAATGTTTTTAAATCTGGTGAGTCAAGCACTATAGGTCGAAGGACACTACACAGGAAGTGCTGGAATTCGTTCAGAGGCGTGTCTGTGTTGACGGACAAGGACGCTGGCCTCCGATTCGAGGGATATCCGGGACGGACACACACACACACACTTTTAGCTTTTCTCTCTGGTGTGAGAGCATGACCGTAACGTTTATGTAAAGCTATCGCGATACTTGCTGTACTTATCTTTCTAGAAAGCCATAAGCGTGGCACCAGTTCCTGTGTGTAGTGCGCCAGACCGAGTGTGGTTGGGTTAGGACGGCGATGACACGCCGCTTTGGGCGTAGTGGTGTTATGTAAGAGTGAGATCAGCTCCTCAGATCTTTAGGTAGCTGGATGAACCTTCAAGCTGGTCCACTTTGCATACCGAAAGTGTCATGAAGGCGTCGACTAAACGGGTTCGTGACAGCAATGTTCGTTCATTAAGCATCGTGTGCTTGGTCTAATATCGGAAATCCAGCCCCGCATGTGATCCATCGCATTATTAAAGTGAAAATATCGTTGTAGAGGCCCATTATGAATTATTCTGCTCTAGCAACACCTCCATGTTCCTTAAATATTACTCAAACCTGCTTCACAGAGACGGCCAAATAAGCTCGCACAGTAGTTCCAATAATCCCAAAATGACACATTTTTATTGCGTTGAACAACACAACGTTCTCTGTCTTCTTGTGTTTCGGTGTAAAACGTTAATAAACGGACCGTGCGCCGTTGGCGTGGCGCGTCCTTCCGCGGCGCGTTTACCGCGCATGCGCGCCGTCAGGGCACGGCAACAGCGACAGTATGGCGGCGGGGCTCGGCTGGAAGGATGCTGCTGTCGCCCCTGCGATCTCTCCCGCCTCCGGCATGTGATCGGAACACCCGCGGCGCACGGAAGGTCCACGACGACAGAGGCCCGTAGCGAGGATGGCCAGGCTCGCAGATTATTTCGTGGTGGTCGGATACGATCTCGATAAGAGAGGTGAGACGGGGTGGTTTTCCCCCCCCCTCCCGTGCTACGTGCTAAGCTCGCGCAGCGCTCGCGCAGCGTTCGGTTCGGTCCCGCCGAGCTGGACGGGGAGGCGGAAGGAGACGGGACACGGGGAGGCGGCCCGTGTCGGGACTAAGCTGTCTCGGGTCCTGCACGGCTGGTGTTCCATGCGGGTCTGCGAGTCCAGACCGCGGGTGTCGGAGGCCTCGCCGGACCGGACCTGCGGGAAGTTACACGTAGTGACACTCGTGGCGGAAACGGGCTCAGAACCGGAGCCGGTGGCGAAACGTTCACCGCGACGGATAGTTATAAACGCTGCTGCGCGTTCGCTGTCTAATCTAATACGGACCGGTGGGTTGGGCTGACGGCCCGGACGGGCCCGGACGCTCGCGCTGCGCCCAGACTGGGATTCACTCGCACGTCCCGGTTGTCGCCACCGGACGAACCGGGTGCAGCTCAAAGTTGAACTAAACATGTTTGGCTCGTGTTTACATGCATGGCGTTAGCCAGATTGGGTTTTTGTGCTGCAGCGTAATATCGGACCGGACCGGAGACAGGCAGGCCAGTCCAAGCCTGATGCAGGACCGTTACATGACGTGCTGTCCCATTTCGGAGATTCGGGCATGTAGGATAATAATGTCCTGTTTGGTGTTATCAAATCCTCATTCGAGGAAGGTGTGTCTTTAAGAACTCTAACCATTCTCTCTCATTATGATCTTGCGTTCATATTATATTTATGATGCACACAAAAACAAAAACGTTGACATGGCATGTCCCCAACGACCTGTTATCTGTCAATGCAAATATATACAGATGATATATATGTACTTATATTTATGTATGTGTGCATATGTTAGTTAATTATAGGTCTGATTGCGTGGTCGTATTACGCCCCTGTAAGACGTTCTATATGTTCCCTTCCTGGTTCTGTGCTACCTCGTTTCCACAGACACACCATCATCTGATTAGTAGATGTTTACGCAGGACCTTCACAGGCACGCTGTCGAGAGAGAAACAATGACTATCTCACTTCTCCTTTATTTAGGGGAATGAATATTCCAAGAATGGAACTTGTGGTGCAGTGGAATTACCGCAATGTGAATTAAATCAATAATCAATACGAATCGGATGCTTTTATGAATTAGATTTTAGTATTTTTTTTAAACCACCAATTGATACGTGATGCAGTAGTTGAAGTGTCCTCTGTTGCCACCTGCATAACGGGACCGTACACCAGTGTTGAGCTCCTCACACTCCGTACACCAGTGTTGAGCTCCTCACACTCTTCTTAGTACTGCTCGTCTGAGTCATGGGCTGATCAATATCCGTACCCTCTGTTTCGGGGCCCGACTCCTCAGGCAGGACGCTGGGTGCTCTGACGTCCTGTAGTGCCAGCAGGCTTTAAGCAGTATTGATCTAGGAGATGGTCTTCACTGGATGAGTGTGCTAGAAGATGCGGAGGTCTGTCCAGATTTCTGGTCTTGTCGCAGGCGAATACATTTGTTAGTGTCTGCATGGAAATGTGGTGTTGATGGTCAGGTGTTTTGGTCCCAGCCTGCTGTACTGCAGGTGCTGTGAATCTGCACCATGTTCTGTTCTCCTCACTGGTCTCTTCCCAGGGGCCTTTGACCAGGAGCGATGTAAACAGTTCCTGCCGCCCAGCTGATCCAGATAATGCGGTCCTGAGTCTCGCAGCCAGGCTGCCATATGGCGTACAGAACACCGCGTCGGGTTACTAATCTCCCACCACACCCCAGAACCACCGTCACGGTGCTCCCCCCCCCCCCCCAGAGCCAAAATGGCGGAGTAAGGGTGACGGGAACGCTTGCTCAGGCTGGAGTCGGCATGCTCCTTGTGCAACTGCGGAATGCGGTTTTGGATCGGCGTTCTCCATGGCTCTGAGGAGCAGGCAGGGAGAAGGTCCCTCCGGCCGAGGGCTTCAGATGAGCGGCCAGACGGGAAATGCAGAGTGTGCTCGGGGAGGGATGGAGAAGCAGACCCTACGTCACAGTCCCCCCCCACCGAGTGGGGCAATAACCCCAGGCTCTTGGTGGTTGAACAGCCCCAGTGAGCGGGAGGCTCAGATGGCCACGTGAAGGCCCTTCTGGGGTTCGGCTGTGTGCACTCGCCCCACCCTGGATCTCTCTTCTCTCATGGAGGAGCTCCATCTGAACCAAGAGGTGGGAGGGACGGTTCTCCCAGGCGTCCCAGAGCTCATCCACCGTGGGCCGGCACTCTGGTTTCTCCCACGTCGACGCAGCTCCTGGTCAGAAACCACGTGGCGTTTCATGATGAAATGCAATGTGCTTTTTAAAGGTTTTGTATCGGCTTACAAGTTGCATTTATGGTCCTGTACTTGGTGTGAATGTCTTGCTGTAGGAAATTTGAGACCCCCAATAATGTGCCCTAAAATATCAATGGGACGCGACCCTTCAGACACGGTTATTCATACCGCCAAAAGCCTCGAGTTTGCGGACGTCCAGCGACGTCCCCCGAAGCAGAAGCCAGACTTCCTTTTATTCAGCCTCTCCGAATTCAGCCTTTCTTTCAGAAAGATGAACAGTGTCTAAAGGAGGGGGGGGGGTTGCTTGGCATGATCACGGCCGTGTTGCCATGGCACCCTGGTCTTTGGCTGTCCCACGGGGCTGCGGAGAGGCCGTCTAAGGCCGGCTGCCTGCTAGATCCGGAGCCCCGCACCACTCTGACACCCCCCCCCAACACCGGCCTGGCCCCGCACCACTCTGACACCCCCCCAACACCGGCCTGGCCCCGCACCACTCTGAAACACCCCCCCCCCCCCCTCAAACACCACCCTGGCCCGCACCGGCTGGACGCGGCTTTCTGAGGCCACCGGCTGTCTGCTGGATGAATACGGCCCATTCATGTGAGAACACTGCAGCCTGCACTCCATCTGAGAGCTGACGGCGCTCGGTACACACACACACACACACACACACACACACACACACACACACAGTGTCCAGGCCCTGCACAATACGCTGTTCAAAACGCTTGCAGCACATCCTTGTGTACTCTTATTTAAGGCCAGATCAGAGAGTGTGACTGTGAATGGACACACCTTCTCTTCCCCAGATGTCCGCGTGCCCTCGGGAACTTACCTGGGCCCATTGAAGCATGTCATCATTCAGCACTTTCTTTAACCTGTGTGCCGCACTGGCTGGTATGTTGGAGGGGGGGGGTCATTTGGCAGGTTGTGGGCATACACTGAGGTGGGTCAGGCCAACTACCGAGCTGTGCTCTGCTGTGAAGCTTTCATGGTCTTCCCTGGAATTTGGAGAATGTGCCCCCCCCCCCAATCGCCCTCAGGGCTGACGCTGAGACGGGCTACTTTTCACAAGGAGTTTATGGAAAACATTTTGTTTGAGTTTTGTTATTTATTTATTACCAAGCCTTCAGAGTATATTTCACACACCATCGTTCAGGCCGAGGTGTCATTGTAGAGGAATTACAGCCACTACCCACACCATCTCGGTTTCAGTCTAAACTGCAGACATCTGCCCAGTTCAGGGGTTGATTTGAATTTGTTGCCAAGAAGCCATTAAGCTTTGGGCTTTCAGAAATTGTTGTAACTGGCTGGGTCACTTAGGTTTGTGTGGCCGGCTCAGTTTTAGGTGTGACTTCTATGGCTGGTGATGGAGATAGAACGATCTGGGGGAAGTTGGTGGTCGGATAATGTGTAGCTTGCTGAGACGTGGCCCTGCTGTGGGTGGACAAACGGGGTTCCCCTCCAGGGGCTCTGGCCCCCGCAGCCCAGGGACGCTGAAGCAGACCCAGGCTTCTGTATGACGGAGCTCTTTGTTATTGTTCTTTATCGAAACTATCGTCTATTGTAATTTAGCTTTTAGCATTTTGGGTCTTGGTGCAGTTTATGAATGCATGACACACCAGCACCAGATTACTAAAATGTAATGCACAATCTCTCTTTTGCAAGGCGTTTTTATGTTAACCAACCTGTCAGCCGTGAAGCACGTATGGAGCAGCACAGAGACAACAAGCCAACACCGGACCCCACTGGGAGCCGTCTAGTCCGGGGGCTATACGTCACGCCACGTCAACGCTGTAGATTGTAGAGAGCTGTTTTGTTGGTAGCGCATTATGCCTTAGAGGGCATTTGAGCTGGATTAGATGGTCTGACTGGCATAAATCATGTTTACTGGGTCTCTGGAGAAACGTGAACAGCCACAAACGCTGAGACCCATCGAGTGCAGACCGGTGGCCTCTCCATCTGGTTGCAGGAGACGGCCCGAGTGTCTTTTACGTGCTCTGCCCCGTCTCTCCCCTGGCCTCTGGGTTTGGCGTCCCCCTCCGTCCCCACCCGCTGGGCACTTGACCGGGTTGATGTGAGACGCTACCAGGAAGTTGTCAGACGGGACCAGAAGTGGAATTGTGCAGAACTCCAAATTCACGCATTCCCTTTTTGATTATGCAACAACCTGTTCTTTTATGATTCAGTTTATTTTCTTTGAAAGTAGGTCATAAATGTTTGGCTGTTCACACAATTAAAGGTTACAGTTTCCATTTTTGTTGACTTTTTGGTCGTGCATGTAGGAGTGTGTCTAGCGTGTCTTTTTAACACTGTGTGTGTGTATCTAAAGTAAAGTTGTGGTCACATAATTGTGGTATAAATCGAGTGGGAGGCAGTTATTTTGGCAGCTAGGACCAGTTGTGCTGCTGCATTGGGAAGTGTTCTGGAGTTGTGTTGTTTATAGTAGCCTGTTCAGACATGACTGGCCCTAGACTAGTCCTAAACAACAACAACAAACAAATTGTTGTCTTAAATTGCTACACCACAGAGGCCTATGTGGCGTGGTGTCACAGTGAGGAAGCGTCTTCAGACTGTTGTCTGGGGTGTGTGTGTGTGTGTGTCAGCAGAGAGGCGTGGTCGTTGTGCTCTTCTGTCCTCCAGGGGGCTCAGTGAAGCCCTCTCTTTTGAGAGGTGTGTTGTGTGGCCTTAAAGAGTGTGTGTGTGTGTGTGTGTGTGTGTGTGTGCGCGCGCGCGCATGCAGGAAGGATGTGAGCTCGTTGAAGAGCTAGGTTATTTTTTTTTTTGCATAAAGAAAACGTCACTCATGGTCACCCTGAGCAACAGCATATGCAGCCGCACTGTTCTCTCCCTGTGCATCCACCCAGAGAGGTGGGGTGGGGGTTGTGGGTGGGGTTGTGGGTGGGGGTTGTGGGTGGGGGGTGGAGGTGGGGGTCTTGGCGTTCTCTTGGTCCAGCCTGGCCTTCTCAAGCAGACCCAGCTCTGCTTCCAATCACAGGGTGCTGTGAAGCTCTGACTCATTGGCTTGCAGTCTTACATCAGCGTGCTTCTCTCCCTCTCTCTCTCTCTCTCTGTCTGTCTCTCTCTCTCTCTCACACACACATTCTCTCACTCTCTTGTTCTGTCTGTTTCTTGGTTTTCTAGTCTTCCTCTCTCCCCTCCTCCCCGGCTCTCCGTGTCTCTCTTTCTGGGTGCATGTGACTGCCACATTTTCTCTGAAACACACTTTGTGTTCGAATTCTCATAAATACACCATGTGTGTCCCTGTGGAATTCGTTTGACAGTTAGGTCGATCTGGACAGTGTGTTTCCTGTCTAATTTTGAGCGTCTGGGCCTGGAGCCCTTAGTTTGTGAATTGTGTTCAGATTCCAGTGTACAACAGCAGCATTTGAGATTGCAAACTTCAGCTGGGAAGCGTCTCTGAACATGCACTCCTTAGAGCTGCCCAACGGAGCCGATGACGCCCTGCTCCGTGCCTTGGCGGAGATGTGATCCAGTGGCTCTCAGCGTTTGCCGTTACTGACAGCCCGTGGATTTCGGTTTGCATATCAAGCCAAGACCCATTTCCTTATCATCCCTTCTGACTCTGTTCCAAACCTGCTCCAAGCTCTTAAAAGGACAGTCACGACTATTATTAGACAAAGGAGCCGTGTTGGAGGGTTCCAGATATCCTCCTGCAATACGCCGCACTAAATCTGTGTGTTGTGTTATTTGGTATTGCACTGGTTCTGTGCTCAGCACACGGGCTTGCTAGCATCTCTCCACGCTGCTAATGACTTCAGCATGTGCGGTGTGGAATGTGGCTATGTGCTCTTACTGTAGGATGAGAAAGCATCGATGCAGCTGTATGCCGTCTCCTCATAGCGCCGGGCTGAGCCTATACTGGCTCTGCATTAGCCCTCGGTGCGCTTACATAGCCCAGGATCCATATCGGGCACGGCCAATCGGGACGTCTGATGGGAGGGGCAGTGGCCAATAGCTGATGGAGTTTGAGTGGGTCGGTCTCGGTGACCTCCTTCAGTTTAGATCCACCTCCTCTCAGCCCATGCGGTTCTCCAGCTCCCCTCGATCCGAGCCAGCCCCGACCATCTTCACGTCTGCTTCCTCCTTTCTCCGTCACCCCCAGGGACCTTGTGATTCTGCTCCGCCATGGTGGGCGGAGACGCGCCGTCTGCACACGGTTTCACTTCACCTGCTCCACAATGAGTTGGGTTGGTGAAGACGTCCCATGACCCTGTTCTCAGATCTCTCTCTGTGGGGAAGTTCTCGGATCTCTCTAGCTCATGTGGAATTGAGTCTCCGGCATCAAACCCAAGCAGTCTGGCTTTGAGGCCTCGTTTGTGTCTGTTCGTTTCTGCTCACAGAGCTTCTCGTGGACTGCAGTAGAGGTTTCTGACCTGCGGATCCACAGCCGTTTCGAGCACTTCTGAAATTCAGCACACGACAGGTTCTGATTTTTCAGCTTAAGCTTTTATTGCTCACTGTTTTGGGTCTTTCTGAACGGTCTTTTACTGCATGTTCCTGCATGACACTTGCTTGATACTGACCAGTGGGTCACTCTGCTGTGCGCTGGGTGTTCTGGACGTGTTCAAGGGCTCGGCTGTGGGCTGCAACACAGGTGTGTGCAGCAGGACTCTGCACGGTGGGCATGTGGACACGCCAGTCCCGTATGCCAAACTCCAACCCTGCCAGCCATGCCCATACCTGCTACTCCTAGCCTGAGCAGATGAGTTGGCACTCTGGGCTCGTCTGCTCTGCCCTGGCGTAGGGGCCCACAGGGATGTGGTGATCCCTTCACAGCCCTGCTCCTCCACTGGCCTGAGCAGGGCCGTGTGTACAGGACACTCGTCATCCGCAGAAACAAACTGTGCTTATTTTTTTTCCAAGAAATATGTTAATCGGAAAAATAAACTTTTGCTTTGTTTATTTATTTGCCCCCCCCCCCCCCCCCCCCCCCCCCCCCAAATACCTAAAAATGGGCCATATAACCACAGACCTTTTATATAGGCCAGTGTGGAGGAAAAGTTGCATAAATTGGTGAAATGCAAAACCTTTGGTAAAATTTATTTTCAATTTTCGTTATTTTTGTTCTTCGTCAATTCAGTTTGAATGATGAACCCTATGGACCCCCATGTTCCTACGAATGTTTCCCCCAGATTGTGTTGTTGATTGGTGTAGAACTTCAGGAGATGGTGGGAGGGATGTGCAGATCTCTGATGGAATGTTCTAGAATTGCAGATTTCTCTCTATAGTGTGAGCACTTGTCTATCCGTCCCTGTTGCACTCATATTTAAGGCTATGGTGTGTGTGTGTGTGTGTGTGGGTGGGTGGGTGGGTGTGTCTGCATGAGTGTGCATGCGTATGCGTGCATGCGTGTGTGTGAGTGCATGTGTGTGCGTGTGTGCATGCATGTCTGTGTGTGTGCGCGTGTGGGTGCATGCATGTGTGGGTGCATGCACGTGGATGTACATGTGCTCGTGAAAGTGTGTGTAAGCCAGTAGCAGGCTTGGTAGCTTATAGGCTTCAGGCCTTCTGAGAACATGTAGGGCCTGTTGTGTAGCTCCATAGATCTTTCTGTGAGTCAAGTGTAACGGATAGCTTCTGTCTCACACCTCCCAGAGATGGAGAAAGGGGTGAAAATGTCCTGGCAGATTGGATGGAAAGAAACAAAGCGGATTTCAGGTCATCTGGTGCTTACGGGACCTGGTGTGGTCTGGCCACACCACAGGAACTGGGAACCGGAACCGTCCCAGCGGCACAAAAAAACTCTCCTCATATCTGCTGACTTCCACTTCTTTGGAAGGCTGAATGAAACTGAGTATGTGCAGGGATAGGACAGGGAATACTCCCCAACACACACACACACACACACACACACACACACACACACACACACACACACACACACACACACACACACAGGGATAGGACAGGGAATACTTCCCAACACAGACACACACACACACACACACACACACACACACACACACACACACACAGGGATAGGACAGGGAATACTCCCCAACACACACACACACACACACACACACACACACACACACACACACACAGGGATAGGACAGGGAATACTCCCCAACACACACACACAGGGATAGGACATGGAATTCTCCCCAGTCACACAATGTTGCTGTGTAGCACCGCCCCCCCAACACACACACACACACACTTTACTGGATTTCCTGCAGACCTGCCGTACACAGGAGAATCCTGTCAGACTACCAGGTACTATCTCTGGCTGTGTGAGTCACTGCACACAGTGAAGAAATCCGGGCAATAATCACACAGTTCGCCCTGATTAACCTCTATTGTTGCTTTTCTTGGTTTGGGCATTGTCTAGGTTGTACATTTTGGCGAGGGATTAGAGATATGCCACAGGATTGGCGATATTCCCACACATCCCGCGTTTGCAGTCAGGGACTTTCTCTGCACATGTAGTAGGAAATCACAGACTGGGAAAAACCTGATGTGTGTTTCTTATCAGACTGATTTTCCCCACAGGGAAAGAGATTTCCTGTATGGCCAGATGACGTGGGTCCTCTGCACACAATGATGTTTCGAAGTTGGGATGCAAACTGTTTCGCCGTTCAGGAAGTCTCTGTCCATGCTGGAAGTTTCAGAAACGCACATGAACCTTTACGCATCGACAAACAGAGCTGGACGTGCTCGTGAACGGTCCCGGCGCGGAGCCCACTGGCCTACCGCGACCTTTCACCTCTGCGGGTTTCACCAGGCCCGTGTTTGTACGCTTGAACCCCCGTGACTTCACCCACACTCGTGTAGCAGCAGAGATCTGGCTGTAGTGCGGAGAGGTGCGCTTGTACGAACAGACGTCTGCCCGGCGGAGAAACGTAAAGGGCCCGTGTGTCCCAGACGACAGGTCATGACCTGGAAGTGAAACCCTCCTGCCCCCGTGGCAGACGTGCTCCAGGTGTGTGTCTCCGTCACCTGCCCTAGCCGTCAGCAGCCAGCAGTCGTGGAGAACTTGTTTTCCGAGCGAGGTGCTGGCAGGAGGCCCAGCGGAGCGGTGAGCGGCAGGGTGCCGGCCTGCCCCTGCATGAGCGCCCCACTCACGCTCTTCCCCCTTATTTACGCCGGGTCTCCATGGCGAAGAAGCCACAAAATGCGAGTCGTAAACGCCCCCCGGGTTAGCGGTCGCTCTGGCAACGCCGGGCTTCCTGTGGCAACGACCCCTTCCATTTCCCCCAGCATGCACCTGGGATGCAGTTTCGAGACGCGTCTGAATCGGGCCAGCGTGGCGTGCGTCACGCGCTCGGGGTGATCTGGGGGGCGGGACGGGTCATGTCTGCTCGTGTTCCTGCTGCCCCACGGCCATCGCGAACAAAACATGCGTGCAGAGGTTCACACATCGGATACAGAGCAAGGAGGAACGTCTCGGATCTGCCCCCCCCCCCCCCCCCCCCCCCCCCCCCACCTACCTCAAGATCACAGAACAGGACCAGTGCACCACCCAGCGTTGGTGCCATGTGCTTCTCAGTGTTTATGAAGGCTGGTGAAGCTCGATGGAGCTGCGTTCTTCTGGGGCAGACGGGGCAGACTGGTGCCCCCGTGCTGTTCTCCTGTCCCGAGAGTCCCCACTGTGTGCAGGGTTGGTGTCCTGGGTCCAGGGGGAGGAGCTGCGGGTTTGGTTTCGGGGGCACGCTGACCGCGAGCAGCACAGATCTCGAGACGGGCTGTCGGGAGCGCTGCCTGAATCCACTCGCTCGGGGTCACGTGACCTCTGCTGGGGTCGGGCCGACACAGAACATCGCTGTTCCCCCGCGCACAACGCCAGCCTTTCAGCTCGTGTACTGTACACGCCGGTCAGCTGCGCGTGTGTGATCGCTGAGCCTCTGAGCCAAAGACCTTCTGTCCTCCAAAGAATATCCAGACTGTGGTCTCGATTGGCTGAGCGATAAAAGGTAGACCCATCAAACGTAAGCAGGTATGGGTTGATTCTGGAACAACCCTGCAGCATGTTTGGGTGTTTGCTTGTTTGTCTCCTGCTTCATGGAGCGAGATGTTCGGGTACTGGTTGTGTGTGTGTGTGTGTGTGTGTGTGTGTGTGTGTGTGTGTGTGTGTGTGTGTGTGTGTGTGTGTGTGTGTGTTCTGGGAGATGGCCCAGTTTCTGTGTGTTCTGTCAAAGCATGCTTGTGATTCATGCTCGTAACTGAAGGGCCAGATGCCGCTCTGTTCCCCAAAGGCAGAGGGTAGTAACCCCACCCAGGCCTTGAACCCAGGCCTTACTGTCGATAAGCATGCGACTTGACCATAGAGCCATCACACCTATTCCTTCAGAGGCTCGCGGTCTCTGTCACGCATACAGTCAGATTGTTTTCCAAGTCCCCGGAAGTATGTGGCATCCTTGTGGGCTGCAGGGTCGGGACTGTAGGGGGAGGAGGGCGGAGCTATGGGGGGAGGGGGCGTGGCTGCAGTTGTAGTCCAAGCAGGCCGTGCTGCTCTCCTGCGTCTGACTTCCTGCCTCCTGGTGTCCACAGGGAGCAGTGAGGGTCAAGGGCGGATTCTTCAGCGATTCCCGGAGAAAGACTGGGAGGATAACCCTTTTCCCCAGGGCATCGAACTGGTGTGTAGACACGCAACCATTTCATGATCTTAACAATTGTGCTGACTGACATCGTGTCCTCATAACTTTAAATACACCTCATTAAGCATGCAAATGCTGTTAACATTAGCATATTTTCATGACAATATTGTTTCAGGTCTGCTTCTGTGAAGCAAATATTTACAGTGTGTTTATGGCATAATCCTTTATTGATGGGCTGTAGTAAGATGGTTATAGTGACATTTTGACTCTGTAATTCCATGTCATTCTCTCTCTCTCTCTCTCTCTCTCTCAGTTCTGTCAGCCCAGTGGGTGGCAGCTGACTCCCATCAAGCTTCCCGCCTCCTTCTTTGTGGCCGTTCTCACTGACATCAACTCGGAACGCCATTACTGTGCCTGTTTCACCTTCTGGGAGAGGGTGCAAACCCCACAGGTGAGGGGGACCAATACCAGGGCTGGTGGGAAGAGCTTGATGGAGGAGGGGGCCTTGTGGGAGGAGCCTGGGGAAGAGGGGTGTGGTGCATGACTTCTGCCTTTGTCCAGATGTGTTAACTTCTTGTCCCTCCGTGTGTGTGTGTGTGTGTGTGTGTGTGTGTGTGTAGGTGCAGAAAGAGCCGAGTGAGGCGGATGAAGATGAAACCCCAGAAATCCCACAGCCCCCAGTCCAGCTCTACGCCCCCAAGAGCCTCGTACTGGTGTCCCGCCTGGACCACACAGAGGTCTTCAGGGTGAGCGCTCACACACACACACACACACACACACACACACACACACACACCTGTGCGCACACACACTTGATTTATTTGAGGGTGGGGCTGAGTGTGCTGATAAGCTCCGCCCACTGAGAGTGGTGCGGTCCGCTGTGTGCAGAACTGTCTGGGCCTGATCTACAACGTGCACGTGGACAGCCTTAACGTTCCCTTGGAAACGGTGATCGGGAACCTCCTGACCTGCGTCATTCCCATCGCTGGAGGATCTCAGGTGAGATGCACCTACACCTGCGTACACACACACACACTCACGTACACACACATCTGCATGCATTTGGTGTGTAGTGGGGGGGCAGGAGAGCCAACGCTGCAGAAGAAAAGCCGTCAACAGCGTGGTTGTGTTCAACACACTCCGGTCTGTGTGTGTGTGCGCGTGTGTGTGCACATGGAGGCTTCTGCACAGCTCTGCCTGTGGTTGTGTGCATGCAAGCTTATTTGCACAGGTTAAAAACCAAGTTTTTTGTTCAATAGATGGATTAATTCCTCAGACGAAGAGGTAATGTTTACCCTTAAAGTAAAACATAGTTCCAATCTCCCCTCCGTTTCTCTTATAATGGACAGTAGATAACACATAAATCACTTCTATTAAATAATAGTGGCTGCACAAGAGATTCATTCTCAGGATATATCTTCATTTTAGTGACACTATTATGGGTTTAATTTCTTGTGTCCTCATAGATTGACTTAAAAGTATCAAATTCCTGACCTGGTATAAATCATAGTTTGGTGTGTTATTGAAGATCAGATTACGTCTTCATTGCGTTACACATAAATAATTCCCTTTCCCAAATAATTGGTGTTTGAAGTTTACATCCTCCTCCTGTGTGTTACAGATAAATGATCCCCCAGTCTGTAGTTTATCTGACTGGCTTCTGGGTTGTTTCCAGGTAACTCTTACTTTTTTCCACAGCTTCAACCAATCAGCTCGTAATTCTGCCTGTCAATCAGAAACATTACGCTTTAACAAAGAGCTCTTCTACCTTTATTTTATTTTGCTGCAGTTTGCAACTGGTTTGCATATTCACTGTTTATTTTTGCCCTAATCAATCAACCAGCCAATCAGTGATCAGTTTCAAATTTCCTTTTACAATGGGATTGCTCGTTTTGATATTGACACGTCTGTTACGTTGTCGGTGCTCATGGGAGATTGCGCTCACCGCACAAAGCACACACACACACACTCCTCTCGTTTGCTGTTTTTCCTGTACGTGCACACGCCCACACACACACCCATATACACACGGGCGCGTGAGGGCGTTGTTGAAGTCTTAGCCAGGCTGACGCAGCTGATCGTGGAGGTCTGGAGGAGTGACGGATGGTGTTTCAACAAGCCACAGCAAATAATGACTGACAGTAACGTGTATAATGATCAGTCACAACATTAAAACCACTCATGGCTGAAGGATTAACCCTGACTGTCTAGTGATGGGTGGGATGTATCAGGCTGCCCGTGGGACGTCTGTGCTGGAGGTCCATGGAGGCGTCACGTCACATCTGGATCTGCTACTAACATCTGGATCTGACACATGCTGCAGCTAAACGCTGCTTTGGCAGAACGAGGCTAACCTACACGACCACCAACCAGGTGGTTTTAATGTGTGTGTGTGTGTGTGTGTGTGTGTGTGTGTGTGTGTGTGTGTGTGTGTGTGTGTGTGTGTGTGTGTGTGTGTGTGGGCTATGTCTAGTAAAACCTCTAGTGTAGTACTCAAGGCTCCCGAAGAGATGAGAGAGACACACACACACGCTGGCCCAATGATTTCTGAACTCAGAGATGCTGCCGTTACACTGATGTGAGGATGTTTGAGGACGTGTGTCTGGTTCAGGAAAGCCATTTTACTTTGGCTGTTTTAACATGCACAGCCCTGTGCTCCCCTGTACTGAAATGACATTGATGGTTTCGTAGAGGTTAATTATTAATGCAGACTCATGGGAACGATCCGTCATTGTGCCGCTGCACTTTGTCACCAAGCTTTTGATTCTTATCATCAGTGCGTGTTCACTGTCTGCTTCGTCATGGCGGTCTATGTCTGGCGTAAAGCTGTGGTGTAATAATGGCCGTTATATGCAGTAGCGTTAGACCCGGCACGGTGACCCTTTCTCTCGGAACCCAGAAGCTCTGCATCTCTTCCACTGAAGGTTTTCCGCTCGGCAGTCGGCTGAGCTGTGGCCGCTGATGCCGGCCGGTTGGCAGAGAGAGCATTCCAAATACGTGTGTGTGTGTGTGTGTGTGTGTGTGTGTGTGTGTGTGTGTGTGTGTGTGTGTGTGTGTGTGTGTGTGTGTGTGTGTGTGTGTGTGTGTGTGTGTGTGTGTGTGTGTGTGTGTGTGTGTGTGTGTGTGTGTGTGCGCGTGTGTGCGCGTGTGTGTGCGCGTGTGCGTGCGCGTGTGCGTGTGCGTGTTCGTGCGTGTGTTCGTGCGTGTGTTCGTGCGTGTGTTCGTGCGTGTGTTCGTGCGTGTGTTCGTGCGTGTGAGGGAGGGAGGGAGAGAGAGAGAGAGAGAGAGAGCAAAAAAGAGTGTGTGAGAAAGTTAGTGATTATTTGTCATACTGAGTCTGCAAATCCAGTTTGACTCCTCTGTGATTTCCAACATCCTGGAGGGCAATTTTCCGGTTCTTCCAGCCGGGCCACGGAGTCGGGGCTGATTCTCCTGTTTATTTCTCCAAGATAAGCCATGTGAATCTGGCTGATTGAAAGTTCATCTCTTCACTCGATCTCACTCAGCCATGTCCTGTTTGAAAGATCCCATTTTAAATGCATGATTCATTAATACCGGAGGGCCCATCCGTGTTGGACTCCTCTGGACGGTCACGTCTCTTTGGTCTTTTTGGTTTGCTTGTTCTCATTTTGTAATTCCTTGTTGCTCTTTTTCTGTTATCTTTCCAAATCCTTGTGTGTCTAACCTTTGTTCTCCTGTGGTGTTTCTCTGTGTTTGTGTGTGTATCTGACTGTCTGTCTGCATCTGTGTGTGTGTCTGTCTGTGTGTGCGAAATGTGTGCTTGTTGCTAATCTAGCCAGACCATGAGGACGGAGAGAAGAGTTTGGTACGCCCGACATGATTGTTAGCTCTACCTTTCCCTAGCCCCTCTATGGCTTTTCTCTCTTCCAATCAAAAGGCACCTTCCACATCAGCAGAACCAATCAGATCTCAAAATATCCAAATCTTTTGATCCAATCTCTGCCAGGTCCCCCTGGCTAACACTAGCCAGTAATGTAATGAGCATTTTATCACTGATTGGATCAAAGGATGGAGGAAGGGAATATGGACACGGGTGTTTGATTCTCTCTGCTTTGTTGCTTGTGTCTTCTGGTGCATGTCACAGCACTTTGATAGGCTGTCTGATCACAACATCAGTTATACATATGTTTGTGTGTGTGTGTGTGAGAGAGAGAGAGAGAATTTGTGTGTGTACAGGAAGACCTAAGTCATCTGGACATGGTCAACAGAACAGATGAGACTTTCAATGCTCAAAACTGATTATGTCAATGTTAAGGACATGCTGTTAAATCGCCACTACAGTGTTCTTTTGTACACTGGTTTGGACATTTTGGAGTTTGGGGTTGGGGCTGATCTTGTGACATAAGCAGTTCTGAGTGTTGATTGGTCGGTTTGTGAGTCTTCTGTGTAGCTCCTCTTCCTCTGTGCCCTGTCTGGTCTGCTGGCTGTGTGCTAATTGGCCACGTCTCAGCAACTGCATGTAGTGCATATCACAGTCATTTACACCAAGAACTTCCTGTTCATACCTAACCACTTCCTGTGAAGGGGCACCTTTTTTGGTTTGTTTTAACCTGGCTGTCCTTTGCTAAATGCCTGGCCTGCCTTGGTGAGCAGACGCTAGCACTACTGTTGCAGCAGGGTGCTGCTGAGTTTGAGTCTTACCATCGGACTAACCCGTGGTGACACCGAGCAGTGGGTCTGTTATTAAACCAGGGCTGATTTCTCATTCGCCTTAGTGACCTTAGTGTCATGCATCTTGGTGTCATGCAGTGCCAAAAATATTCTCCTATGACCTTATCACATCGGCTGGGTGTTTTATAGTGTTTGCACTTTCCTAATCTTCCCCTCTGATGGATTCCGAGTAAGATGCACTAACACTTCCTTGTAAAAAAAAAGTCTTGTCTGTTCAGGAAGGCCTTTAGCAATCAGTGTTTGTCTGAATTTCAATAATCAGTTGGTCTTGCATGGTCTTGCTACCCACCACCCTGAAGAGTGACGGGGAGCTTCTGCTGCCCCTGGTGATGGAGCTTTAGAACGCATCGCTAGCCGGCGGTGGGCGCAGTGCGGGTGTGGTCCCGGTCTGCGCGGACGCTAACCCAGCATTCTCATTAACCTCCATTCATTTGGTGCACTCCCTGCAAACCCGTGAACACACGCTAACCTGCAGTAGCCGTGCGTTTACACACCTGTTAAACCTTACTTCCTGTTTTAAAACCCTATTTATGCATGCGTCTCACGTTAAGACCCCCCCCCCCCCCCTCTCTTTCACACACAACACCCTGACATCTCTCCCTCTGTGTGTATCTCTCTCTCTCCATCCGTCACTGTAACCTTAAAGAGGACCATCACGTTGGGGGCGGGAGATAGGCAGGTCATCCAGACGCCCATCAACGACTCGCTCCCCGTGAGTGGCTGCAGCGTTGCACAGCTCTTCAGACAGCTCGGTAAGCCAATCAGCACCTTTATCACTCAGCCAATCAGCATCATCAACCAACCAATCAGACACTCTCTTCCAAATTAGGTTATGGTGGATTTTGCGCTGCGTTTGTTATTACGCATAAAATTGCAGAAGTCACAGAGTCTCCCCATTACAGCGTGGATATCTCATCTTGATCTAATGCAACACCTGGACTGTGTGTATGATGACAGGCCATCCTAAAAGATCCTAACCGATCCTAATAGATCCTAAAAGATCCTAGTAGATCCCAACCGATCCTAGTAGATCCTAAAAGATCCTAGTGGATCCCAACCGATCCTAATAGATCATAACAGGACTGTAGGATTCCTCGCTAGTAAACAGAGAGAGGAGTGATGTGTGGCGGCTGTGCACATGTAGATATGCACTCACTGCTTCCCCTCAAACGCACCACCCTGCGCAGACGGGCTTGCGTGGGCAGGGTTTATAAAAAGATCCACTGACCTGCTAGTGGTAGACAAGAGAAGCGTAAGCCTTGAGCCGAAAAGAAATGCACTGTGACTAATGCAGGGGAAGACGCAGGAGACGTGAGATGAGATGAGATGAGATGGTCCTTATTTAAGCACTTATGTAAAAGATACCAAAGTAAACACAACTCTTTTAGAATTCCTTGCATAAACTGTGGCACTTTTTTCTTAATGTAATGCTGGAAAGCGCTGTTTAAAAACGCTGAGCGTGTTAAAAAGGCCGCAGGAATTAGCTGGAGTCTTTCCCCAGACTAGCATCGCTGGCTGGCCGTGTTTCCCTACAGAAGCATCGTCTAGAGTGAAATGGTTTTTATTATTGGCTGAAATAAAAGCTGTGTAGTGGTGATCTTTCCTGTGTTCATGGCTGTGTGAGTTGTGATGTTTCTGGGTGTCTCTGACATTGTGTTTGTTCAGGTAGACTGCTAGCCTAGTGTTGACTAATTTGTTTGCACTTGTTCCTAGGTAACCAGATTCTGCCAAACATGCTCTTTGCGTAACACAGGACAGCCATATATGTCTACAGCTGTGGGAGGGTAGATGTGTGCAAAACTGCTGTTGGCTAGGAACAGCTTGTCTGTTTGGGGGGTGAATTTTATTACGTATAAATCTTTACCATATCACAAAAGTTATCACACTTTTTAAAGTAAATTTCAGTATTATGACGATTGTAAATGTAAATGTGCCATATTTGTCAATTGTGATTTTTCACCGCAATCGAAATTTGTCCTCCCCCTTTTACCCATCTGTGCAGTCAGAACACACACATACACATACACACACACACACACACACTCACACACACACTAGTGAGCTACTAGGGAGCTGTGGTACACACAAGCCCAGAGCAGTTGGGGTTAGGTGCCTTGCTCAAGGGCACCTCAGTCATGGCCTCAGGCCTGGGAATCAAACCCGCGATCATACGGTCACAAGACCGGTTCCCTAACCACCAGACCATGACTGCCGTAATAATAATATAATAATAATAATAATAATCATGACAGTAGCAAACTGGATTTTCCAGATTCATACGGGTCCTTTCTCCTCTTTTCAGGTATCGTGAACGTCCTGTGTCTGTTCTGCGCTGCGTTGACCGAGCACAAGATCCTGTTCCTGTCCAGGAGTTACCAGCGGCTCAGCGATGCCTGTCGGGCACTGTTGGCCATCATGTTCCCTCTCAAATACAGGTGGGGCTTGGGTGGTGGTGTGGGTGGGGTTTGGGGGTGAGGGGGTCTCTTATTGGATCACCTTTGTCATTCATTCCTGTCAGGTTGGCTCTGACGATGTACTAGATACATTTTCACAGACATGATGCCTCCCCTCTGCAGTGCTGAATTGCTGCTGTTTTTGCCGTGTGTGTGTGTGTGTGTGTGTGTGTGTGTCTCAGCTTCACCTATGTGCCCATCCTTCCCGGAAAACTGCTGGAGGTTCTCAGCACCCCGACTCCCTTCATCATCGGAGTCAACTCCTTCTTCCGCTCTGAGACACAGGAGCTGGTATGAAGAAGCCCCTCCTCTTCCTCCTCCTGCACGCCCTACAGATCAGTGCCAGGGGTTCCTGTGGAGTGATGCTATAGTCATGCGCTCACACTGCCACATTGACCACAAGGTGTCACATTATATGTACCGGTTCACAGCATAGTAATAAAAGGCTTATCCAACAATCTTCTGAAGCACAGCCAGGAAGCTGGCGGTAGGCTGCCTTTAAATTATGTAAACGTTCATGATGAATTTACCACAGCATGTCAAAGGACAATTATGACAGACTTTCCTGTACCAGTTAAGCAATGGCTGAGATGGCCATTATGGGTTTGGCATTCTACCAGGCACCTTTATCATTTCAGAATAAAAGTTCAGTCTGTGGTTGTTGTGTTGACTGATAATGAGGTGTGTCATTTGCCTTGGAGCACCTGTGGAGGCCTAACTGACAAAAAAAAATACCCCATCATGTACTATTTCACCACCGTTTTGTTGTTGTTGTTGTTGTTGCTGTTATTGTTATTGTTATTATATTATAGACCCTTATTTAGAGGGTCTGCTTTTTTGCTTAGCATTGTAATTTGGCAAAATACTACATGGGTGTGAGTAACTAATCCAAAACAGTGAGTCACATGTCACAAGACGTGAAACACAATCAAGTTTCTTTGTTAGTCATAGATGTCAAAGTGCAAATGTCGTTCTTTTTGGCACCAGCCTTGAGTTGTGTGTTGGGTCTGACTGCATGGTGAGCTCTTAATGTGGAGGTTTTGATGGAGCTGTGGGTTTCTGGGTCTGATGAGCTGTGGGTCTGCTGCTGTTTGCTCTCTGTGTGTTGGATAGACCAGTGTGATTGCATGAATCAGACTGTAAAAGTGTAGTCTGATGTTTAAATGGGCAAACAAAATCAGACCAGTTGACCTCCTGACGAGTTTTGCTGCATGTTGCTGATCGAAGATTACTCTATAAAAATTACTGTATGAAATTCCTGTGTAATGTTACAGTTTGGGTGTTAATTTGTGTGTGTGTGTGTTGTCCTCAGTTGGACGTGATCATCGCAGATTTAGACGGTGGCACCGTGACGATCCCGGAGTGCGTCCACATATCTCTGCTTCCTGAGCCTCTCCTGCAGCACACGCAGACTGCCCTCTCCATGGTAACCAGACCCTTAAACCTCCAGTCTGACTGACCACTTCGCTGAATAATGCACACAGTACTGTCCTGTTGCACTTGGTGGTAATCCAATTAGAGATGAGACAGTGTCGTAGGGGGTGAGACAGTGTCGTAGGGGGTGAGACAGTGTCGTAGGGGGTGAGACAGTGTCGTAGGGGGTGAGACAGTGTCGTAGGGGGTGAGACAGTGTCGTAGGGGGTGAGACAGTGTCGTAGGGGGTGAGACAGTGTCGTAGGGGGTGAGACAGTGTCGTAGGGGGTGAGACAGTGTCGTAGGGGGTGAGACAGTGTCGTAGGGGGTGAGACAGTGTCGTAGGGGGTGAGACAGTGTCGTAGGGGGCGAGACAGTGTCGTAGGGGGCGAGACAGTGTCGGAGCGGGCGAGACCGTGTCGGAGCGGGCGAGACCGTGTCGTAGGGGGCGAGACCGTGTCGTAGGGGGCGAGACCGTGTCGTAGGGGGCGAGACCGTGTCGTAGGGGGCGAGACCGTGTCGTAGGGGGCGAGACCGTGTCGTAGGGGGCGAGACCGTGTCGTAGGGGGTGAGACCGTGTCGTAGGGGGTGAGACCGTGTCGGAGGGGGTGAGACCGTGTCGGAGCGGTTGAGACCGTGTCGGAGCGGTTGAGACCGTGTCGGAGCGGTTGAGACCGTGTCGGAGCGGTTGAGACCGTGTCGTAGGGGGTGAGACCGTGTCGGAGGGGGTGAGTTCCAGGCTGCACTTCATGTCTGCGGGAGACCAGAAGCAGACCTGGTTTGGACCAGAGGACATGTTGTGTCATCTTTCATCTTGAGAGCTCTATGCTGGTGTTGTGTTAACACACAGCAGGAACTAGTTGAGTTTGAGCGATAAGCTGATGATATGATGATGATAACGTCAAAAGAGCTTGCCCGGCTACATCAATCGCTGGATGGGATTTACGATGTCCGTCAGGTTGGGGGGGGGTTGATTCTGCATGGCTTTCTCAGAAGAATGCCTTGAACACACTGAATTAATATTACACAATCATATCGAGAACTTGGGGCCAACTGCTGTTAAACCAAAGCTAAACACAGCCTGTCTTTTGTCCGAACTCTTCCTCGTTTGAGTGTTTACTGTAAATAGGAGGAAATCTTTCTCCTAATCTTGACTATTGTCACTTTTACAGTACACATTTTACAGTAGCATTATTGTTTGTACAGCACTACAAAAAGGTTAAACTTAGCATCAGACATCTTTGTCAACGTGTGACTCAAAGCAGCGTTCCTAGCGACTTCAGAACGGCTACGGTTCAGCCTGTCGGCGTGGACTGGAACCGGCTTCTGGGTCACAGCGAGCTAGCATTCTGTCCCTCCGTGCATTCCTGCACGAGCCAGATCCATTTACCTGATAAATTTTGTTGTTTTTTTGAAGGGCCATAATCTGGGTACATGTGTTTTTCAAAACACATGCTTGAATTTGGCTGTGGAGAAGCGCTGGATGAATGTAGTGCTAAGAATATGGTATTTGAGATTTGGAAAAACACTTGACACGGAGCCCATTAAAAAACAAGTTCTCGTTAGATCACGAGTATGTGCTCTGACAGTTGGCTGCAGTTTGAGGGTGAAGGCGAGATCTTGGTGGAATGTGTGGGGGCTCCTAGGTCCCACCAGGACTGACAGGACGTTTACAGTGCACTGCAGGAACATGTTGGGGCCGTATAATCGCCTTAGCCGGAATTGCTAATTATGAACTTGGTGCAAATGCGAGCATATTTCTGTTTGGGTCGTGAACTTTTTCAGACAGAGTGTCTGAATTGACAGACAGGCTTAAAATAAGTCACAGACAAGCTTACAAGATTAGCACAGGTCAGTTTCTTTTTACGTACGTCTCGACGCCATGAAGGAGAGGGGTGTTGATCTTGGCCCTGTGCTCCTGCAGGTTTTCTAGGCTTAGTTGATCATTATTCAGGGCCCAGACTGACGTTTGCTCATCATCGTTGCAGCAGTTATGTGAACAGGTGTTTCCATCGCGTAGAAGTCAGTTTTCTGTTTTCTGGTGGCAAATAGACTTTAGGCTTGTTGAACTGGAGCAGTTCACTTTAACATGCTTACTGTTGTGTAGTAAACGGTGTTTGAGAACTTACCAAAGGCCACTGTGTGGTGACCTTGGTTGGTCAGACGTGTGTGTGTGTGTGTGTGTGTGTGTGTGTGTGTGTGTGTGTGTGTGTGTGTGTGTGTGTGTGTGTGTGTGTGTGTGTGTGTGTGTGTGCGCGTGCGTGCGCAGCCTCTTAAGCTGTGCATTGGCCTCTCAGTGTGTACTGTGCCTCTGTCACTACCCGGCCGCTCCTCTCTGAGACACTAGCAGGGTCCCGTCTCCCGGTCTCCTGCTGTGCTGCTCAGTTTTTGTGAAGCACATGATCTGAAGCACGAGTGTTTCCTCGTTGTCTCCCGTGACGTCAGACGTGCGAGACGTGTGAGCACAGTTAAAGCCACAACTTCATCAGTTTCCTCAGCGGTTCGCTTTCAGCACTTTTCACATTTGCAGCCACAAAGAACATTCTGGAAATCATAGAAGGTCCTGTGCTGGAAAGTTGCTTGCACATAAAATCTGTTATCTCCACATGACCCTAGAAGTCGGTCTGTGTCTTAGTCACGTATGGAAGGGGTAACTGACCCGAGCTGAAGGGCCTTGAGTTCAGCTCTGTTCTATTACACAACACAGACTTCACAGTAACTTGCGAGTAGTTGTCCCCCCCCCCAACTTCCCAGCCCACCAATCAGGGGACACTCTTGGAGGCAGCCCTATAGCAGTACATTAAAGCATGATTCTCAGCCCTGTTGGATTACATTGCTTATTGTATTGGCAGGTTTACTTATAAAGAACCCCTTTTCTTTATAAGTAGATTAAAACCATGTTTGATTATCTTCTTCCTGTTCTCTTAGTAGGCTGTTTTAATTGGTTGCTTTGGCGTCTGTGTGGTGTGTTTTTGCGTGTGTCGTCCAGGTTCTGGATCCAGAGCTGGAAGTGGCAGACCAAGCTTTTCCTCCCGCCACACAGGCCTCCGCCCTCAAGATCCAGGTGGGGTGAACTCCACCCATCCCCTCCACCCTTCATGAAACCGCCCGGTTTAGCTCGTGCTGCTTGTGATCGTCGTTCGCCTTTGTGGACGGCTCGGGTGCACGTGGGCCCGTGAACGGCGCCGTCACGTGTGCTGCGCGTGTGCTGATGGGGTGTGTTGTGTTTGTTGGGCTGTAGGATAAGGAGATCCGCGCCGTGTTCCTGTGGCTCTTCACGCAGCTCTTCCAGGGCTACCGCTGGTGTCTGCACATCATCCGCATCCACCCCGAGCCCGTCATCCGCTTCCATAAGGTACCGCCTGCATCAGGCAGGAGCAAACGCACCCAGAGTGGATGAGAGCAATACCCACAGCCGTCTCGATCCGGCTGAAGCGTGGTTATCCAATCGTGTTTGTTCACCTGTCGCCCTGCCCTTCACCCAGGCTGCTTTTCTGGGCCAGAGGATTCTGCACGAGGATGACTTCCTGATGAAGGTTCTGGACGGCATGGCGTTTGCGGGTTTCGTGTCGGAGAGGGGCCCGCCATATAGGACCACAGACCTTTTCGATGACGTGAGTCTCTCACCTCAGCCAGTGATCGAAACCTTTATCAGGTGTGCTGGCGTCATTCCCACCTCACCCCTCTCCTCCTCCTCTTCCTCCTCCTCCTCCTCCTCCCCCGCAGCTCATCGCCAACCAGGCGGAGCGGATACGGAACGAGCGCGACGATCCGCGCAAAACGATGAACCACATCAAAGAGCTGGCGGAGCACCTCTTCAAAAACGTACGTGTCCCATTTCACGTCTGCGCTCCCGACGCCCTGCGGGACACTCGAGAAAATGTCAGAGCGTTTTGTCAGAGAGGAACCGTGTCTGTTATGCAGGACCAATCACATTCCACCTTTTCTCTCTCTCTCTCTCTCTCTCTCAAAAAAAAAACAGAGCTTGCTATCTCTCGGAGGTTTATTATCAGAACCAACTGGAAATTGGAATGCCGTTATTTTATTGGATGTCTGTTGAGCAGATGTGTTTGTGCTGCAACATCTCACCCTCTCTCCTACTGTTTTCGTCTGTGTTTTGGGGCCGTGCCTGCAGGAGAACCCGTACCCCACCGTGACCATGCACAAGCTTCAGCGACCGGCGGAGAGCCCTCGCACGCCCCCCGGACTGGGCCCCTTCCCGCTGCTGGACGACGTGGCCGTGCAGCTGTTCGTCGACCACGCCGCTGCTAAGCTCCGCACGGCTCCGCCCGTGGTCAAGGCTGAGCTGAAGGAGATGGTGCCATCTGGCCGGCCCCTGGGTGAGTGGCAGGACCTGACCACGCCCACGCCACAGGGCCTGGTGCTCGGGGGGGTGGAGTTTGCGTCATCATCTGATTGGAGGGGAGTGGTCTTCAGCTGTTTCGATTGGACACTGAACAACATTTTGGTCTCTTCCTCTTCCCGTGTGCAGCTGACATCGTGGAGAAGAACGGCAGCGTGTTGGCCAACAGCGCACGCAGGCTGGAGGTGGTGCGGAACTGCATCAACTACATCTTCGACAACAAGATGCTGGAGAGCAAGAAGGTACCTGAGACCATTACAAGCCCAGTAAACCCAGAACAGCCATTTACATGCAGCTCGTAGTCACCGGTCCGTTCGACACTATCTAGGAGTGCGTAGTCGTGTTCGTCTGACGGTGTGTGTGTGTGTGTGTGTGTGTGTGTGTGTAGCTGATGCCGGCAGTGTTGCGGGCACTGAAAGGTCGGGCAGCGCGTGTGTGTCTGACGCAGGAGCTCAACCAGCACGTGCTGCAGAACAGAGCAGTGCTGGACGACCAGCAGTTCGACTACATCGTCCGCATGATGAACTGCACTCTGCAGGTACCACAGTCTTCCTCACAGTCTTCCTCATAGTCTTCCTCACAGCCTTCATTTTTGCGTTCAGATACGGGAGCGTTCTTACCGTGTGTGTGTGTGTGTGTGTGTGTGTGTGTGTGTGTGTGTGTGTGTGTGTGTGTGTGTGTGTGTGTGTGTGTGTGTGTGTGTGTGGTATCAGGACTGCTCTCACATGGATGAACATGGTATTGCAGCCGCTCTGCTTCCTCTCGTCACTGCCTTCTGTCGGGTAAATTCTCCACACAAACCACAGCACATTGCAGCACAATTTAAGTGAAATCAACACTCAGCCACTTTCTGTAAATCTATGAGGTGTGTGTGTGTGTGTGTGTGTGTGTGTGTGTTCAGAGACTTAACACTAGCATTCATCATGTCATACCATTTTTTCCCAGATACTGGGGACTCGCGCATCTTTTTGTAATAATGTGTGTGTGTGTGTGTGTGTGTGTGTGTGTGTGTGTGTGTGTGTGTGTGTGTGTGTGTGTGTGTGTGTTGCAGAAACTTGGTGGAGGCATCACTCAGTTCGCCTACAGCTGTGTGCAGGAGCACATGGTGTGGACCAACATGCAGTTCTGGGAGGCCATGTTCTACAGTGATGTGCAGAGCCACATTCGCGCCCTCTATCTGGAGACGGAGGACGGGGGGACGTCCAGCCCTGTAGGACGGCCTGCCGCACAACACCTACACGCACCTCAGATACACACCCCTAACTGAACAATGAGATTTACAACTATGTAGTTATGTGTACGTTTCAATAGCTATTCCTGCGGTGATTAAGATGAGATGAAATAAGATGAACCTCCTGGATCCCCTGGAACTATTGAACCCTCCATAGTTTCACAATAAGCAGTGTTGCATCGTGGCTGCGTTTAATGTTCGTCACCAGATCTCTTCCGTCTCTCTCCCAGCAGGGGGCGCTAGAGCTGGCTTCGGAACAGACTCGCCGGTGGCCCACCCTGACCAAGGAGACGCAGCAGGAGCTGGTTCAGAAGGAGGAGAGCACGGTCTTCAGCCAGGCCATCCACTACGCCAACCGCATGAGCTACCTGCTGCTGCCCCTGGACACCAGCAAGAACCGGCTGCTTCGCTCCACCGGCCTGGCCGAGGTGGAGAGCGTCAGCAACAGCTACGTCACCAACAGGTGCGCCACCCACACCGCGGACAGGGCTCTGGGGAGGTGATGGAGGGGTGGGGGTGTTGGGCCAACTACTCTTAGCTGTGATTTAAAGGTTCTGTGTTTACATATTTGGGCCAGAACATGCGGAACGTGCTGGAATAAACATGGTTCCTGGTTCTTTTAAATTGCCAGTTATATTTTATCTTTTTAGTTTTACTTCCTTATAATAACACTCATGATGCCCTGTGTTACTCACATCTATAAACAGGCCATCATAAACTAAAATAAATACAGTGCTATTACGGGCCAGCCCAAGAACAAACACAGGCAAATGTCACGTGGACACGCTTATTCATAACACACGCACACACACACCCCAAAATGCCTTATCCTTCTCAAGCATGCAGTCACACTAATGTCACTGACATGTCTAATCGTGTGTGTGTGTGTGTGTGTGTGTGTGTGTGTGTGTGTGTGTGTGTGTGTGTGTGTGTAGCATTGCGGGCAGCATGGCGGAGAGCTATGACACGGAGAGCGGGTTCGAGGACGCCGAGAGCTCGGACGTGGCCAACTCGGTGGTGCGCTTCATCAACCGCTTCGTAGACAAAGTGTGCAACGAGAGCGGCGTGACCAACGAGCACCTGAAGGCCCTGCACACCATGATTCCAGGTAGAGCAGCTCTCCTGCACACCATGATTCCAGGTAGAGCGGCTCTCCTGCACACCATGATTCCAGGTAGAGCGGCTCTCCTGCACACCATGATTCCAGGTAGAGCGGCTCTCCCGCACACCATGATTCCAGGTAGAGCGGCTCTCCCGCTCACCATGATTCCAGGTAGAGCGGCTCTCCCGCACACCATGATTCCAGGTAGAGCGGCTCTCCTGCACACCATGATTCCAGGTAGAGCAGCTCTCCTGCACACCATGATTCCAGGTAGAGCGGCTCTCCCACACACCATGATTCCAGGTAGAGCGGCTCTCCCGCACACCATGATTCCAGGTAGAGCGGCTCTCCCGCACACCATGATTCCAGGTAGAGCGGCTCTCCCACACACCATGATTCCAGGTAGAGCGGCTCTCCCGCACACCATGATTCCAGGTAGAGCGGCTCTCCTGGGGAGGCAGCTTCACAGCTCGGGCACGCCAGGGTCATGGGTTCGACTACCAGGGAACGACGGCGCCATCGCGATGCTCAATAATGCACTGATTAAGATCGCCTGCCAAACGCGAATGTAAACGTGACGGATCTTTCTCGTACCTTGTAATTGATCACTTCCAACGGAATGGGACACTGCCGTGCAGGAATGTCCCTCCTATTGGACAATGTTGACTTTTGAGTAGCCGTGAAGTCCTGTTTGTGTGGATGTGTCACAGGAGTCCTGCTCTGTGTTTGACTCTCCGCAGATATTGTTCAGATGCACATTGAGACACTGGAAGCTGTCCATAGGGAGAGCAAGAGACTGCCTCCCATTCAAAAGGTAACCAACTCATATTTTTACATTGGGCTGGACATCAAAGCTGAGCTAGAACCGCAGGCAGCCCCGCCCACGCCCTAACTCACCCCCACCACCACCACCACCACCACCAGAGTCAGAGTGCCAACCCAGGTACGTGTGCCTGAGGGCACGCTGAGTGGTGCATGCTGGTCTTTGCGGTCCCTGACCCTCCCCCCCCATGAATGAAAAGTCTCATATGATGGTCTGCTGTGTGTTTGTGATATCCATTGATTTAGATGGATTCTCCACCCAAAAAACCCCAAACAAAACTATATAATAATTTTGTCGGTTTCGGTCAAGCTAGCCTTTTTGAGTAACGTATCCCTAAGATACTTATCCCTAAGTATCCCTACTGCGGAGAGTATTCCTGATACTGCAGGGAGTAGTCCCGATACTCTCAGTGTTTGCGTGCTGTCACGTTGAAAAGCTCCGGGCCTCCCTTGTGTGGTGTGGTGTGTTTGACCTTTGGTGTGTGTGCTTTGGAGTGCTCTTTGGGTTCGACACTTCAGTTTGATTAAGACGCACGTTCGTAACGCACTTTGAATCATTTAATCTACTTCAGGTGAGTTTGTTGAAATTCCATGATGAGAATGAAGGTAAAACTGGATTTGCAAATTGGATTTGCATCTCTCTCTCTCTCCCCATGTACCACCCCATTCTCTCCCTCCCTCTCTCTCTTTCTCTCCCTCTCTCCCTCCACACAGCCCAAACTCTTGAGGCCCATGCTGCTGCCCGGTGAGGAGTTGGTGATGGACGGCATGCGTGTGCACCTCATGTCAGACGGGCGAGAGGAGGCGGCGGGTGTGACGGGCGGCCCACCCCTCCTACCTGCAGAGGGCGCCGTTTTCCTTACAACCTACCGCATCATCTTCAAGGGGACGCCAAACGACCCTCTGGGTACGAGGCCATCAGAAAGCCGCTCTGGGCTTGGCTTGTTTTCCCTGTTTGTTCCTGTCTCTCTCAGTTATAGACCTTACGAGCTGAAACGCTCTCAGTGGATCAGATAAAACATCTAAAGTGAAGTTTTCTTTAAGTGTGCAGGAGAGATAAGGCCAGGTGCTCGGTGGAGTTTGTGGTGTCTACGACGCTTGTCTGTGCTTGTAGGATTCTTTCATTTGGGCATGGATGGTTTACGTTGTCTGGAAGGGTAATGTTTTAGATTTGTTGCGTGATGTGAGTACGACGTCCTTCGACGAGAGGCGTCGACCTCAGACAATAGCCAGGGCTTCACGTGTGGGTGAGTGATAACTACACCGTCTACGCAGAAGACACGTTCCTCTACGGCCGTGTGATCCCGCCGAGAAGCAGCGTCCTCGTGCGTGCGCCGGCCGTAACGGAGCCGACACCACTCCCTCCTCCCTCCGTCCCCCGTCACGCGGCTTTTGTGGCTGCTTCTACCGTTTCGGGATTGAATTGCTACGCAGGGATCGTTGGCGCGGGTGGATGTGATGGTGGAGGCCGCGTTAGGCCCAGGGTTCTGCCTCTTTTGTGTTTGTGCAAACATGATCCAGTGTGTAACCGAAATGGAAATACGCTGGAGGAATTTGTGGAGAACGTTCTCAGAATCACGTGGTTGAAGCTGCCAGCAGCGACAGTGAAACTCTAAGGCTGGTTGTTGAAGAGTGAGGCGTCTGTGGTGTAGAGCGCCCCCTACGCCTCGAGAGCAACCCTGCGTGGCGGATTGTGAACATCAGTGTATGTAGTTGCCCCAGAATTCCCAGGGTTGATAATGGGGTTTGACTGGGGTGATGCTGTTAGATATTCTACCAGTGTGGAGCAGTGCATGAAAACAGTAGAAGCACTTGTACAAGAACCTTCATTTCCACGATGTTGTGAAAGGGTGAAGAATAAAAGGCTGTTTTCCCACACTGCTCAGCAGTCTGGGTCAGAGCAAGCCTGAATATTTGTCAAATGTGCAGATGCGGACTGACTGTAGCGAGGGAAAAGCCAGTCTGAAGTTGTTAGCCTTTAGCCTAGCCCCGACGGCCTGCTCACATGCCCCGCCCCTCACCCTCCTCGCCCCGCCCCTGGCTCCACTCTCCTCCCTATCTAATTGAAGATTTGCTGTCTGCAAGGATTATGGTGTACATATACGTGTTTTCTAGAGCCAGCCCTACATTAACTCTGTGTGTGTGTGTGTGTGTGTGTGTGTGTGTGTGTGTGTGTGTGTGTGTGTGTGTGTGTGTGTAGTCGGAGAGCAGGTGGTGACTCGTTCCTTCCCCATCGCCTCCCTCACTAAGGAGAAGAAGATCTCTGTCTCTCTCCCCATGGACCAGTTCATCCAGGAGGGTCTCCAGCTTCGTTCTTGCACCTTCCAGGTACTTCTAGGTCAGGGATGCACAACTTGAAGGAGGAGCTGGGCCACAAATAAAGTTAAAGCTGCTCGATGGGCCACCATGGGGTAGCGATTGTTTTTTTTTTTGTTGTTGACGGGGGGGGGGGGGGGGGGGGGGTTGCGAGTTAAAACTGTTGACGGGGGGGGGGGGGGTGGCGAGTTAAAATTGTTGACGGGGGGGGTGGCGAGTTAAAATTGTTGACGGGGGGAATGGAATCGCGTGCTGTTGCGAGGTCGTGCACCTCTCGAATTTTGTAACTTCGCACGCCTCAGCGCAATGAACAATGTCATGTTTGCAGGGTTCATACACCTTTACAAGGTGGAATTCAAGCACTTGTTTGTCACTTTACAGGTTCATTTCAATACTTCCCAGCAGGATAAACTTAAATAAGTTAAATACTTATACATATATTCGAAATAATTCGCTTTTAATCACATTATTTAATGGTGGTTTATTTTCAAAACGCCCAATCTTAACGTCTTCACGTTCTCTCATGTTTCGTCCTGGAATTACAAGAGGCTCGTATTTGTTAACGTAATACAAGAGAACTGTTCAGTTAGACAGATATTTGTTGTGAAACGAAGTAGTTACAATTTCAAGCATTTTCAAGTACTTTAGCCTAAATTTCAGCACTTTTCAAACCTGAAACACAAAGCAACATTAAAATTTGTCATAAATGTTCCTTCCCCTGTTTTTGAGGGGTGTTTCTTTATACTACTACATATAGTTTCGGAGAACACTGCACGCGGAAAGTATATACGCTTCCACCGTTCACGCAGGGTCGTGCGAGGTGGGTGGAGTCACGCGCTAGGTCACTCGCGAAAGTATAAACCAGGCTTTAGTGTTGACTTGTAACTCCCGCGGTAGCCCCACTCAAAAGTAGTCCAAAAACAACACTGTTGGTTCGTCGTTCAAATTCAGCCACGAAGCCAGAAGGCGTGCCAAATTATTTATCAACCGGCGGGCCGCAACGGAGGCGCCGGCGGGCCGCAAATGGGCCTCGGGCCGTATGTTGTGCACCCCTGTTCTAGGTCATGGGTCGTAACCTGTGACTACAGCTCCCAGCCCCACCCCCCTCTCCCCCGTCCTCCCTCACGTTCCCCTCACACACCCCCTCTCCCCCCCCAGCTGATGAAGATAGGCTACGATGAGGAGGTGGCGTCCGAGATGGCCGAGGTGTTCCGCAAGAATGTGCACAAGCTACGCTACCCGCAACACGTCCAGGGGACCTTCGCCTTCACCGTGGGCCAGTCTGCCAAACTGGTGGAGCACAAGACCAAGGACAAGAACCAGTCTCTGAGGTGGGGCACACACACGCTCCCACTCTGACTCTGCTGAGAAAGGTTGTGTGTGTCTGGACATTTTGGTGTGTGTGTGTGTGTGTGTGTGTGTGTGTGTGTGTGTGTGTGTGTGTGTGTGTGTGTGTGTGTGTGTGTGTGTGTGTGTGTTTTTCCCTGTTTGAGTCAATGGAGTCAGGCAGGATGTCTATCTGTCCAAACACTTTACATACTTCACTCTCCCAAGGGCCATGAACAGAACATCTCAGAGGCTTCATAGCTTTGCTGTAGCACACACCCACCCATCTACACCCACACCCTTGTGCACACACTCCTGGGCCTATTCACCCTCTTCCTCCCCCTGTTTCTCTCGTTTCTTAACACCCCCCTCCACCCTTAACGCTCCCTCCACCCTTAACACCCCCTCCCCACGGGTGTACTTGGAATGTAGCTTTTCCGTATTATCTGTTTAGATGGAGCAGATTGCTGTGAAAAAAACATGTCTGTGTGTGTGTGTGTGTGTGTGTGTGTCTTGTTCTGCTGTGTTTAGTGACCCTCTGTCAGCCAGATTCTCTCCTGCTTACATGACCTACAGGAGAAAGAGAAACTGATATGGAGGGAGAGAGAGAGTGAAGGAGAGAGGAGAGAATGAGAAGGGAGAGAGAGAGAGAGAGAGAGGAGGAGGGAGAGAGAGAAGGAGAGAGAGAGAGATGGAGAGAGAGAGAGGGAGGGAGAGACGTAGGTGCGGCATTGTCTGCTGAATTATTGAACACTGGAAAATGTGACGAGGCGTATGAACGTTCCCGACAGTCATGCCTCACTGTTGTCACAGCGCCAGACAGCCTGCTCTTCATCACCTCCTCACCCTGCCGTGCTCCTCTTCATCACCTCCTCACCCTGCCGTGCTCTTCTTCGCTTTTGTGTCTGTATGTGATCAAGACGTCTTTGAGATCAGACGCCGCACACCTAGCTTTTGTGAAAGTTAGATTTTTCCTTTTATTTTATTGATACTTTATTCATTTGCATCATATTTGATGTGTCCTGCCACCCAGCTCCACCCATGATTGTGTAGTAGCCAATAAAGTTAGTGCCCTCTCCAAATGTTAGTGCCCTGGTCTGAGATCAGTGCATGACCTTTGTCCAGGTCAATTGGGTGCCATTATCTGGTCAATATCTGTGGGCTGGTGTTTGTGGTGTGACCTGTCTGCATTGTAGCTTCCTTGTACATGGGCTGAAATATTCACTCCTGTGTCCCTCGGGAATGGGGCAATAGAACACTGGATGGGGCAATAGAACACTGGATGGTGTAACTGTGTTAGATTTACACCACCTCTGTTGTGCGCTGAGGAAACTGACCTCCAGCCTCTCCACACAGTTTCCTAAAGATCTGCACCAGGGCACAGCTGCTGTGGTACAAAGCGGGTGGAGTTGGGTGGTGTTAGAACTGCAGTGTTGATAACACTGATGTGTGTTTGATCTTCCACCACATCTTCCAGAACTCTCTCTAAGAACCTGGTGAAGAGTGCCAAGAGGACCATTGGACGCCAGTACGTGACCCGGAAGAAGTACTCCCCTCCGACCTGGGAGAACCGGAGCAGCCTGCAGTCCGAAATGGATGAGGATGAGATCTCGGGTACACACACACACACACACACACACACACACACACATCCACACACACACACACACACACAACCTTTTACTCTCTGGGTGTGATGTCCTTCCTTATAAAGCAGCATTTGTTGACGGGACTTCCTGTAACCCTCCTTTCTGATTGGCCAGTGTCTGAAGAGGTGGAGCAGAGCACTCACACGCTGTCGTCCACCATCCGCTCCTCCGACCGCCAGACCATGAGCAACGTGGTGGAGAGGGCCTGTTGCCGTGACTACCAGCGGATGGGTCTGGGCACGCTCAGTAACAGCCTGACGCGCTCCAAGAACGAGCCATTCCGCATTTCCACCGTGAACCGCATGTACACAGTGTGCAGGAGGTGAGACCTGGCACACGAGACGAGAAACACTCTTCCTCTCCCACCCCGTCCCACACTTGTGAAATCGTTATAATCGTGTAGTTGAGTCACTAGTTCGTGATTAGGGCTGCCACAAACGATTATTTTTATAGTCGACTAATCACCGATTAATTTTTATGATTAGTCGACTAATCGGATTGTGCGTTAATTTAATATAGAACATACAGCTTATCACACTAGAATGCAACTGCTATTATATAATCATCATTAGATTTCAGCTAAAAATAAAAACAATTAACATCATAGTTCATTAAACCTTTAATAAAATATGCAACTTGTTGCAAAAATTTTTAAAATAAGTATAAGGCACTGGCTTAAACAACGCAAAAATAATTTTTTTTTTTAGGTTTTTCTTTCTTTCATTTGTCTCTGGCATCAAACGTAGCTACATATAAATCAAATTAGGTACCTGAAACTAAGGAATTATTCACAAAAATAAAGTTTTGGTCTCACTGACGTTACAGAAAACACACGAATGCGTGCTAAGGCTAATGAAACAAATCGCCATCACTAATGTTAACTTTTACAGTTACCACGATAAGTAAGTACAAAGTTAGCGCTCTGTTTACGGTAACGTTAGCAGCTAACTAGCGATTTAGATTAGAAATGACGGTCCCTCTTCATCATTGTCATATTAAGCCACAACATGCTTCAGGTGCTCGTACATCGCGGTTGTGCTGCCGTGGAAGGAAAGTTCTACCTTGCAGATATTGCACGCGTTTCGGAACCCGGTTACGGAAAATGATCCCACACTTTTGAGTTCCGTAGCCGGGTAGCCATGATACCAGTCTGTATAATGTCCTGGGATATCGTCCACTGTCTACCTCGGTTTCCACTACTGCGCATGTGCGTTAGGGACAGAAAGGCAGACGCGACTGCAGCAGTATGGAGAGAAAAAAATAAACACGACGCATCGACTATTAAATTAGTCGTCGACTATTTTAATAGTCGACATAATCGTGACTAGTCGACTAAGCGTGGCAGCCCTATTCGTGATATATACTGTATATACAACATCAAATGCATAAGTCACTAGTATCTTCACTGTTAGTGTATTCAACCCAATAAATGCTCTTGTGTCTCATACTGAACGCTAAAACTCCTGAAAAGCATGCTGGGAAACACAGCGTTTGCCTGTTGTCTTGTGTGTGTGTGTGTGTGTGTGTGTGTGTCTGTTGTTGCCATGCGTTGCTGACCCGTTGCCGTGTCCCCCTGCCCGCAGCTACCCGGGCCTGCTGATCGTGCCCCAGAGCATCCCGGACGGCACCATCCAGCGGATCTCCCGCTGTTACCGCCAGAGCCGTTTCCCCGTCATCTGCTGGAGGAACTCTCGTACCAAGGCAGTGCTGCTGCGCTCGGCCGGCCTGCACGCCAAGGGCGTGGTGGGCTTCTTCAGGTCACCCAACGCCCCCAGCGCAGGTGAGGGCCACGGCCACAGCTCCCAGCAGAGCTGTCGCGGATTGGTGGGTTTTGTCTGGAAGGGTTTCCTTTAGCCAGCCAGAACCTCTGTGACCTGAACATGGGGGTGTGTGTGCCCGTGTGTGTTTCAGGGACGTCCCAGGCTGACTCCACCAGTCTGGAGCAGGAGAAGTACTTGCAGGCAATCATCAGCTCCATGCCCTCGTACAGCGAGGTCAATGGCAGGAGCACCCTCAGCAGCTTCACATCCTCCCACATGAGCACCTCTGGTGAGATGCGCACACACACACACACACACACACACACACACACACACACACACACACACACACACACACACACACGTGCGTGCCGCTTCAGGACAGCTTAGTACGTTCGCTGGAATATTCAGGCCGGTTTAACCTTTCTTTCAGTATCAATCAGTGTCACTGGTGTCACTGTTGGGATGAATAATGTCCCAAATAAAACTGTGTCCCTCCCAAAACGGAGCAGCCAAATGTGACTGGTGTGTATCTGCTCCTCAGAGTCATCAGACAAGCTGAGGCAACCTAGAATTGGAGCACTTATGAAGCAGGTGATGGGAACAAAAGAGGATGTGCCTGGAACTATCAGTCGTGGAGGTGAGGGGTGTGTGTGTGTGTGTGTGTGTGTGTGTGTGTGTGTGTGTGTGTGTGTGTGTGTGTGGGAGAGAGAGATACAAGAATACAGTTCTGCATTGGATATTCCAGTCTTGCACTGGATGTTAGCAAGATATTCCTCTAATCCCTGAATCCTTTAAAGGTTTACAGGCCCATTTTTGTATTGTTTATTATTTTATTTATTTATTTATTTTTCCAAAAATGCCATTTCATTTAAAGTATTGATTGGCATTAGCTGTAGTGGGCTAACGTCTAGCATAACTGAGTTGGAGTACAGTAGCATACCATAACTGTCTTAGCATGGTGGTGTTAGAGTAGCTGTATTAGCATACATATCCTAGTATAACATAGCTGTATAAGCTGTGTTATTATATTGTTATCTATAACCGTAGATAACTGTAGCATAGCATAGCATAACTGTATTAGGATAGCTTTATAAGAGGCTTTGTAAGAGTAGTTATATTACTGATGTCCTAGCATAGCATATTTGTATTAGCATAGTTGTGTGAGAGTAGTTGTATTACCATAGATGTCCTAGCATAGCATAACTGTGTTAGCATAGTTGTGTTAGAGTAGTTAATATTAGCGTAGCTACCTCCGCTACGGTAGTAGTTTTAGTGTAGCGTAGTAGTTTTAGTGTAGCGTAGTAGTTTTAGTGTAGCTGTACTAGCGTATGTGCTGACAGTAATGGGCATCTTTGTGTTATCTGACGCTAGCTATGGGTCAGAGGGCAAGGGTCATCTCCCTCTCTCAGCCTAGAGTTTCAGTCAAGGCCCGCGGCTCACCCAGAGGTACAGTAGAGC
>NC_135215.1:6722052-6732052 GCF_052324685.1 Brachyhypopomus gauderio
GGCTCTCAGCCAATGACAGGGCTCCCCCAGTGGTTGTAGTGGAGTTGAGGGGTCAGCCTCTGTGGACAGTAGGTGGTATTGATCTTTTAAAAAAAAATTGCACCTCACCACATTTCAGTGTTTTGTTTTTTGTTAAAAGATATTAAAAAATCAGGAAAAAAAATCAAGAATCCCTACAAAGACATTCTCATAGCATATGTAGTCAAGCCCCTATGCCCCCCTGCCCAATGTCCTGTTGTGCTCTGTGGAATTGAGGCATGTTTCTTGGGTAACTATTCTCCAGGTCTTGTGGTCTGTGTGTCTCCTTCCAAGAGACTGGTATGAACACCTATAGCAACACTCCTTTCCAACCTCCTCCTTCAAAATACTGCCACATAATAAAATACTATACTGGGGTCTGAGCGTACATAGAAGGGACTCGCATATGAAAATTGCCCCAAAATTGATTTATTTTACTTTTTAAAACCATTGCTTCTCTACAAGATCACCAAGTCGCTATTCTAGGTTCAGAACACCGAGCTCCACTCAGGGCCAGACAGGCCCCGTTAAGGACACGCCCACTGCCTTGCCATCTCATTGGTTGGTGGGTTTTCCCTCTCAGACTGGTCCCACTCACCATGGTGATATGCATTTTTTGGAAATTTCCAGACCAAATGTTGTTGGGACGCATGTGAAAGCCGGCTGTTTCAACGGATTTCATGAAGGATCGCTTCAGTTGACTGTTTTCATGTACATGCATAAAAATAAAATACCAATCTTTGCCATATATTGCTGACTTTAAATATAATGCAATAATCACCTATCTTCATGATCAGTTAACCAAAATGCCATGGGGAGATTACATTCTCAGATTAGCTTGTTTACAAACAAACCTACACATTGTTCTTTCTTGGGTTCCAACACAAATAATAACCACTACCCATACAGAGAAGTGAAGGGATGCTGAAGGACTAAGAGGGATATTTTGTTGTGATTTTTTTAATGCACAAAAATATGACTGCATGATTATTCATAAATGACAAGATGTAGATGAACAGGGGGTAGTGAGTGGAGAGTTGTCTTACAAGCCGAGAGGTCCCAGTGTCTGTTTACACCTGCTGGGATCTTGGGGTGGTTTAATACCTGATGCCATATTACATCTGCCACAGTAAAACAGATCAAACAACTAGTTAGAAAGTCTCCGGCTGGTAGCCATACGTCACTGATTTCATTAGGTTATGATCTTCTGCATTTAACACGTCTGTTGACCTGTTTTCAGCATATTCTCACAGAAGTACTCGTTAAGTGTTGGGGTGGATTTTGGAAAAAGCTGGCAACCTTTGTTAAGCAGTGTGCTAACTGTGTGTAAGCCCCAAATAGAGTGGTTTATTGTTTACCAGAAATGCTCTTTTGAGGCTCATTGCCACGCACAGCCTGTCTCTCGTCAGTGTTTTTAGCTAGTCTGTTACGTTCTGTTTTTGAGTCTTGTACATAGAGGAGTTTATGTCTGTATTATTCCATTAGAGAGAGTCTATTTAGCTGGGCTTGGTGAGGGTGCAAAGACGTGTCACTTCCTGTTTTGTTCACCTTTGTTTGTTTTTTTTTTATCCCAGACACAAAAACTAATACACATACAGTGTAAAATAGGGTAATACCGCTGTCTTGTTGAACATAAAATTTGAATTGTAGATTTTTGTCCTGATTGTCCTGATAACTCCCTTTGTATATAATATTCAGATTTATATGTTTGTTAGTAATTTATTTAACTTTGTCTCCTGAATATTCCAGTCCTAAAAAACACCACTTAACTTTTGAATTAGAAACTCCAATATGTGCCATGGTTTATTCCTGTATTGATGTAACATTTTTTTTAAAGCTATGATTCAAATAAATCCTCAGTGTATTTTTTTCCTAACAAGGTGGTCTTCTGCCAGTCCAAGTCATTGGGGTGGGGGTTATGTGTAAGGTCTCCTGGGCCTGAATGGTTGTGTGTGGCTTCACTTAGCCCAGGGACACGAACGCAGACAGCAAACCTAACGCACTCCTGTTGCGTTAGAAATAGATATCCAGCTTCCAGAATATCCATGACAATAAAAACTGTATAATCTTTTTATTATTTATGTTTGTTTCTTTTTTTTAATATTTCTTTTCCTTCTGAGCCAGGTTCTGTTATCAATCATGTAATATATTTTTTAGGATTAAAACAAAATCACTGTGGGTTTCACTGTCTCTTGACTTTGTTAAAGGTTCCTCAATTGTCCGTCACAGATGCATTGACGCAAAAAGTGTTTTTGAAGTGGTACTAACTGGTAAAACTTGCTTCCTGGACTTACTGGTCTGGTCAGAATGTGCCATCCAGCTGTTCTGATGTTGCCCGTGTAATTAAACAGAGTAGTTAATTCTCTTTCCTGAAATTTCCAGCCTGGCCCGTGTAATGCAGTGGAACATTAATCCTTGTTTTATCATTCTACCAGAACATTGAGAATATCCTGTTTCCTCATCACTGTTTGGGGGCATTGTTCTGCTGGATGTTACTATTGTGAAATGAGTTTTGAGGCATTTGTGTGGGTTTGCGCAGTTAAGAAGCTTCTGGACACTTCAGAGTTAATCCTGGCACAGCCAACCATGGTCAGGAGTCCAGTCATGTGATTAGGTGTTGTTCAGGAGTCCAGGCACATGATTGGGTCTTGTTCAGGAGTCCAGGCACGTGATTGGGTCTTGTTCAGGAGTCCAGGCATGTTGGGTCATGTTCAGAAGTCCAGGCATGTGATTGGGTCATGTATACAGGATTTATTAGATGGCGCGTGCCACCAAACTTTAGCTGGCCTATTGTATTTCACGAGCGACGGCTCAAAAAGGTGTCATCACTGGCTTTAGTGTCTCGAAGGAATCCTGCATTAATTCTCACCCTCCCTTTGGTAGCTACCGTGGGGTAGAGAGACCCGCTGGGCTGGAATTACCAGTGACTAAACTGGTGCAAATGGAGGGGGGGGGCATTTATTTAATGTCAATTGATCAATAAATGTATTCTGGCTGGCGTACAAACCCACAATAGCATTACCTCCACCATGTTTCACACATAAAGTAACATCAAGGGGAGTGCCCCTGGCCCCTTTCACCATAGCAACAGACTCCAGAATCAAATGTCACACCTAGAATCAATTCTACAGCGTTCGTCTCACTTGGTCTGGAATTAATGATGCGGCACCATGTGATCTGCCCGTGCATATATTTTGAATTTAATCGGGACATTTGCATTGACTATACTGTCATTGTTTAATATTGACCAAATGTGATATAGAGACAAAACAAAGATAGTCACTGTCCAAATACTCAAACACTGCAGTGTGTGAACTATAAATTTACTGTAATCTGGTTTTACCACTGATACAGTTACTATAATCTGCATCAGTCTGGAATTTAAGTGCCCTTACTTATAAAGATTCTTACATAATTCTAAACTTTTGGGTGTAACATAATACATGTCCCTGTTTAGTGTTGTTATTCTTATACTTATGATACCTCAAAGTTGAATAAACAGATTTTATTTGTTCAAAACCAGGAAATATGTTTTTCTTTTCCTTTCTTGAATCTACTGAGCAATTATGGGAACAACTAAAGGAAATAGTGCGTTTTGTACCAGGTGGAATATCTCTCCACCATTCCTATTCCAAACAAACACAGAATCTAATAACATTTCTCCTCATGCATGTCATTGTTTACTGAGGGGAAAATGCTGCTAATTGTATTTCTTTCTTTCTAAAGATGCTGTCATTCCTTGATAACAATACTTGATAGATGTACTCAAAGTCAAAGGTTTGTCATGCAAAATGGCAATGAAAGTAGTCCCATTGTAATGACTGCAAAATTACAGACCACGATTTACGACGCTGAAATTGGTTGGTCTGTACTAGAAATGTAGACTAAATCAACGATCATGTACAAATAGCATATAACTGGAATGACTTGAAATAGAAACCATTTTGCAAAAGAAATGTTTCCCTTATATTTATTTTTTATATATACATTCACAAAATCAGTATGGAAAACAATAAACTCTTACATTTGATCCCAAGTTCATTCGGTTCGTCGGTCTGTGTTAAAGTGCGCAGCACACAGTCGTGGTGAACACACCCTTCATGAATAATGAATGAACCGACCTCAGCGTCGCCCACGGTTGCCTGAGGTTCCGGGTTTCTGAAATGAAATAAATAAAACCGGTGACTTTTATAGTATGTGGCCTACCTTTAGAGTAAATGCGCTCAAAATAATGTGTAATAAATGAACATTATTAACCAAGCCGGCGCGTTTGCTTTTACAGTGAGATAATCTCTGGTATATCTGTGTAATTAATTGTATCGGTATAGTATCAGAAACGGAGCGGCGTCTTTCCTGCAGGAGCTATGGAGGTGTTTTTTAACAATAAAAATTTCTTTTTTTGGCGAATAATTTACATTTTCTGGTCAGTTTTACAGACCAAGCCAATATCTGTCCCGACTTCTGGCGTTTTTGAATGATACCGAATTCGAGCAAAATCCGAGACTCTCGCAGAGCCCTAGTGCAATTGAACTGATTGCAATTTATTACTTTTTGTACATTTACATTTTATTTTAACGCATTACTTCACACGCCTTCTGCACTACAGATTTTAGACTGACATATATTTTGAATTGGTGGAAAGGCTCCTTGAGGCCATACCATGAGTTCCTGTGGTTGCTGCATTCACACATACACACACACACACACACACACACACACACACTCGTCTCTCGTTTGGTGGGCCGGAACCTCACAAGCCTCACAAGCAGAAGGAGCCCGAGTGTCCAAGAGAAGATGTCCAGTTACTCCAGGGTGATCCATCACGCCACCAGCACGCTGTGCGGCCACAGGGGCTCCATGGAGCTGGCCCAGCTGCACAGGAAGGTCTTCCAGCGCTTCGACATCACCGACGAGGACTTCTGGTACATCGTCAAAAAATGTCCGAGGTTCGCCGTTGTCCGAAACAGGCAGAAAGCGGACAACAGGGAGTCCGACTACATAATCGTGGCGAAGACGTCGCTGCGCCTGTGTAAGAGTTACCCCAAGGAGGAGTGTTACGGCTGCCAGGACCTGCATCTGTGCAAATACTTCGTCTATGGAAACTGCAGATATGGGAAAGGAAGGTGAGAAGGAGCCGTGCTCAGTTAACGCTTTATAGGCGACCGTGGGAATGGAGGGTGTCGGTGCTCACTCACTATTCACTAGTCGCTGGTTTATTGTGCAGAATTATGGCTCACCTAGGCGGCTGCGTCCAGAAATGGCTGCGCTCCTGTCTGTAGTGGGCCTGGTGTAGGGACGTGTCTGGTTCCCGTTGTCTGAAAGACCTTGTCTTCACTCTGGGTTATAACATTTGGAAACTGTTTCAATCTGGATTTTTGAAAGCAAATTCAATTGGACTGCTGTTTGTGTGTGTGTGTGTGTGTGTGTGTGTGTGTGTGTGTGTGTGTGTCTGTGCCATTTAGGAAGGAGTGCAGGTTCTCTCATAATATTCAGTCTGAGCATAATTACCCCCTGCTCAGGGAGTGTACTCTTCACGAACTTCACGAGGAAGACCTCTTCCTTCTCTTGCTCCAGAATGACCCCACCCTGCTTCCGGAGGTGATGAGACAAGCCCTCACACAGACACTCAAAAACATACAGTGGCCACTTCATCAAACAATAGCTTTCTAGACTGGCACACCTAGCCCAACTAGTTTTGAGTTTTGGAAATACTGCTTTGAATTCACTGTTGCACTTGCTGAGTCATGACGGTTACTGGCAGTTTTATAGACTGTGTTTCTCTTCATAGTGCACAAATGGCTATATGTGTACACGGAAACACACAAGCAGTCATGTGAAAAACACATGAATGTGTGTACAGGAGAGTCAGTCAGTCAGTCAGATAATATGAATATATTTATTTACTAGCACCGGTTTCCTATTAGGTTTCACACAGGCCAGTCCCCAGAAATTTTATCCTGTGTATAATAGCATAACTATGAAGACACTGGCGGAGGGTCTGATTCCTTTAAACACAACACGTAGGTTGGTGATTCTTTGCCACTATTACTCCTACCAGTACCAAGCACCCGGTGCTGCAGGAAGACATGCCGAAACACGTCATAGCAAAGCAGCTTCAGTGTGACTACGGCAATGATGCGAAACGGGTCGTTTGTACAACTCCTATACGTGAATCAGTTATCAAGTGTATCTACAAGGCAGGTGCACCTGATGCGAAGGCAACAGGGTGTATTTAATAAGGCTAGCATTGACATCACAAGGGCATGTTCATGTGATATTTACTACACTGTATGTGCGTTTTCCTCTGTGTATGACCCAACTTTGTACGTTACGTAAGTTTCTTTTCAAGATGGGATATTTCTGCATTCTAGGTACCGTGACTGCTGTTTGACTGCCTGCTCTGCATTGGGTCTCAGGGCACTCGAGGGAAAAATATTTTTTCTGATAAGGAAAAAAAAAATCCCAAAATCAAAAGGTTGTAACATAATTAGCGCTGTGAAGTTCGTGTTTCGGTTGTAGTCTTTGTTTGGAGACCTATTGCGACCCTGCAGGTCACAGACGCCTTCGTGAAAGAAGATGTTGAAGTTACTGTCTAGTTCGGCAGTATCAGTAGAACGCTGACCGTAAGCAAGTGAAACCAACCAGGGGGAAGGTTGAATTAAAAAGGGTCATGTGAGTAGAAACGTAAAAGCAAACAACCAAACAAAATTAAGGAGAACAAAGGCGAGGTGTGTCGGAGAGGAGGAAGGTCTCTGGTCTTCTGGGATGAAGAGTGGCAGATGAACGGATGATGGTGGATGGTTCCAAGTGAAAGAACTGCTCCATGGGGAGGGAGTTCACAGCCGACGCCTTGGGTTGGAGCGTGTTTACAAAACAAACAAACAAAAACAAAAAAGAAGTACAAAAAACAGAAAAAGAAGTAAAAAAAAAAAAACAAACAAACAAAAAAAACCAAAAGGAAATGAAATAAAAAGAAAAATGAAAAAAAAAAAACAGACCTGTTGATGTCTTAAGTATTCGCAAGGAAATTCCTGTAAGTCTTGAGGTAATGTAGAACTCTGAGGTTTGCAAAACAATTGGAGCGAATGAGAACTTGTCTAATGGTTGCAAGCCTTGTGCTGTAAATGCCCTATGTTTGCATTTACATCATGTGTGCTTTGTATGCATTTGCACAAAACTTGTGTGCACTGTTTGTATGCGTGTGTGTGTGTGTGTGTGTGTGTGTGTGTGTGATTCCTCTTTGTGACATTCAGCCCCCACACCCCCCACCCCACCCCCGTCCGTGCGCACGTGTGACGTCTCACTGCTCTGCTGTGTCCACGTGCAGGTGTGCTCCCACTACAACAAAGGCTCGGGGCTGTTCGGGGCCTGCACGTTCCGTGAACACTGCACCAAGGTGCACGTGTGCCAGCACTTCGTGCAGGACGACTGCATCTTCGGCGCCAAGTGCAAACGGCTGCACAGCATCGACGGCTACAGCCGGCGTATGTTGGAGGAGCGCGGCCTGAGTGGGGACATTATACACCACCTGCCCTACCTCTACCAGAACGTCCACCGGCTGAGCACGCAGGCGCCAGACCCGCCCAGGGGTGAGTCCTGTGGGCGGGGCGTGGTGGGCCAGGGGGCGGGGCTCCGGGCCTACGCCCCTCCGGCGTCCCGGCAGGCGAGCTGTGGGCTGTCGCTGTCGAACGCGAGAGGCGATCGCGGGCGTGTGGGTGAGGTGTCTTGTTTTGGCTAAGGGTCAGGGCCGTCGTTTTCGCCCCGTCCTGCCGCGTTCGGTGTTTCCGGAGCGTCTGTGCGTTTGTGTTTCAGAGAGGATTCCCGAGACGGTGAGTCGACCTCTTCTGCACTCGGAGGACAAGAGTGAGATCTGCCTACACTTCCTCAGGAGGAACTGCAGGTTTCAGGGTTCGTACCTCAGCTCGGGTCTCACTGCGTCTCTGTCCTTGTGAGGTCTGTTCTGCTCAGGTGTGTGTGTGTGTGTGTGTGTGTGTGTGTGTGTGTGTGTGTGTTCTGATTTTAGAGCAGTGTAAACTGGTGCACTTCAATCTGCCGTATAAATGGGAGGTGCACGAGGGGTGTGGATGGAGAGAGTTGCGTGGGATGGAGGAGATTGAGCGAGCTTACTGCGACCCCAAGAACACACACAGGTCTGTGCGCGTACACACTCACACGGTTGGTGTTTGTACAGAAAAGCGATGTGTGTGCTCTGGATTGAACCACTCTTTCATCTGACTTACTTTGTGTGTTTGTTTCTTTCTTCACCTTTTTTGCCACTGCCTCTCTGCCGTGCCGTTGGTTCAGTCCGGGATCCAGGCCGGTCGACTTTGTGACGATGTCACGGGGGTGTGATCCAGTCCGTCGTCTCTCCACTGCCTCCTCCGTCACCAAGCCCTCCCATTACATCCTCACCACTCAGTGGATCTGGTACTACAAGGGAGACCACGAGAACTGGATCGAGTACGGCAAGCCGGTGAGCTCACGCAGCGCCCTAGATCTGGTACTACAACCTAGAACTTCACTGCCCTAAATTCTAATTCTAAATAATGTGAGGTGTGTTCTACATACATATGTGAACACACACACACACACACACTGTAAGGGTCCTGAGCGGGTGCGTGTCTTTCGCAGGACGATAAGCAGCGGATCACCTCCGTAACGTCCCGTGATTTAGAGCTGGCTTTCCTGGATGACTGCACGGCAGAGGTCACTGTCATCAAAGGCAATCGCCATTACTACGTCAGCTTCCAAGGTAGCTACACGCAGACACACACCTAACACACACTCACTCTTTATTTACATTAAGGAAAAAAAATGTCTTGTAACTTGTTTCTGTAACTGTCTCATTACCTTAAGCTTGTGATGCTGTAATCTGAGTTTGTTGTGACATCAACACTTGCATCAGCCAATGTGGATGTAGGACATGAAAGGCAAAATTCATAAAATATCTCGCCAGATTTAACGTGGCGTTAACAGCGAATGTCTCCATGGTAACACATTTCCTTGTTCATGCGGATTGCTCTTGTGTTGTGTCTTATGTGGTGCTGCGTTTGTTCTTCATTTGCATATGACCGCCTTCTGCATGTCCTTATTTACATAATCATAGTAGAGCACCACTCCACAAAAATTACCACCTGAACCTGTCAGTGGTTAAATGTCCTGGTACGAAACTGATGTGGGTTGGATGGTCTTTTCTCTAATGATGTTTGGTCATATTCTGCACGTACATCCATGTAGCTCCATTTATTGGAGTTCTAAAAGTCGTGAAATCCAATAGCCCCACAGAATAGCATTAGCAATGGTGAACATTCACCGACAATGCAGGTCAGTCAGTTAACCTTAGTAGCGTTTATTTAAAGCGTTTGTTTTACTGTGATGCAGTTCTTGTGCTAGATGTTACAAATACATTAGATTTTAAAATTTTTATTTTATTTTATTTTTGCAGCTGCCACAACAGAGTACCACTGGTCTCTTGACGAATTCCAGTCAGTCGTCTGTGTCTTGGTGTGGGTCATGTAAATGAATCCATACATATTTATGTCTGTTTTGATTGGCTTTTCACCTTGGGCACAGGTGAATATATTACAGGTTTAAGTTGACATTCAGTGCTAAATGTTGCCATGGTGACTTTATGGATAGGAATTAAGCACTGTGTTGTAGGTTATGCATAGTGTAGTATGGTTGCTGTTAAGGTTTTTAAATCTGGCCCATAACGTGTTGGTTTATGGTGATTAACGTGTGGTTATGATTATTGTCTGCTCAGTGATGATGCTCAGTTCATTTGATTGAGTCTTGATGTTCTCGTTGTGCCATGATCTTCAGCGGACTACCTTATTATTACAGAGCGTTGCGGTCCTTTGTACTGTAGGTAATTACGTTCTCTTTGCCACGTTGCATCCTGCCGATCTGAGTTCGAACGTCCCGTTTAAAGCCACATCTGCCTTTTGTTGCAGACATGTACCAGCGGAACCCCAAGCACAAC
>NC_135215.1:6737052-6742052 GCF_052324685.1 Brachyhypopomus gauderio
GCAGAGTGACCCCTGAGAAACAGTGAGGCAAACGCACTTTAATGTTTCATTGATGGTAGGACTAAATCGTGCCGTTTCTGTAGTATGAGGACAAATAGCATGACTTTGAAACTGTGATTGCTTGTCTAGACATTAGTCCTGCTCTCCAACTATTAGACTTTAGCTAACAGCTATTACACTATAGGCTTCATTTATATTATTTTGCATTGGACTTGTGATTTACAGTCCAATGTTGGTATTTATGTATTTATTTATTTGCTCTTCTAAACAAACTATGGTTTATCGTCTTCTGGCCAGCGCTAGGAGTAATATCCGAGTGTTGCCGTTAGAAGCTAAACCCAATAGTTCAGCATTTTCTGGTATTGGCAACAAGCCTCCTTCTCCAGGAGGTGGAAACTGTGTTGGTTTCTCCACGTTCCTCCTACAGAGTTGCCTCCACTGTCGTGGCTGGGACACCGAGCTGGCCCAGAATGCCAAGCAGACTGTGTTTACCTGACGTTGCATAACGCAATGACCAGCAAAAAGCTGGAGTGACACGCAGAGTGTATTTCAGCACTTTCTGGGAGGCGAGACTCCTGCTGACTCCTTGTTCAGGCCTGGTCCCTTCACTTCGCTACGGTTCTTTCGCTATTTTCAGACTCGGAGGAGGTTTAGAGCCCCCGTGCTCAGGACTTCAAGTATGAATCATCACATGTCACACGGACACTAACTGAGAGTGTGTGTGAGCAGGCCTGGGTTTCCGGTGTAGATGTACGGAGTAACGACAGTAATATCGACGATGTCCTTGACGTGCTTTTTCTTCTTCGTTTTCTCAGCGGAGCTCCTGTCCAGTCTGTACAAACGGGCCCTTGGCGACTTCCCTGCGAAGTCACCCTCACCTGCAGCTTCATCATCATCATCCTCATCGCAGCGCTCCGAGAGTCCCAGACGCCGAGCTCATGCGCCGTCGGGTGCCAAGCATCCTGGTCGCTCTAGTCGCCATGACAACACCGTCGGCATAGTTCCCACCCCATCGCTCGGTGCCGATGGCGGGTCCAGTAACCTAGGAGATGGCGCACATGGCATCCACCTGTTGTTACGTCCACCGGACCTTCTGACACCCAGTCAGATGCCCCCTCTCCATGGCCACAGCCCACCTACACCGGCCCCTCCCACACTCGTCATACCTGACGACCTGTTCCCTGCTCCCTCTGCAGAGGTGGACTGGGGTTCTGGAGACTACCTGGAGACACTGACATTCATGGGCTCGGAAGGGGAGGAGTTTTCTCTGGTTACCGCCCTTCCCACACATGGATACGACCCATACGACTCTGACGTCGACTTCGACGCCGGTGTGAGCTACAACACTGCCTTCCCCTCTCGGCCCATTCCAACACTGTCCTCCAGACTCCTCCTCCCCAGCGTAACCGTGGGATTTGGCACAAGCCTAAGGACGGCCCACCCCACTGAGCCACACCCCCCTCGTGTCGCTGACTCCGCCCAGGACAGCAACATGAATGACGATTTGGATTTTGACTGGGGGGAGCTCTACCCTATCGAGCCCACTGAGATGCTGCTTCCAGATATGAACAGTATGGAGTATTACAACACCCTGCAGGCCAAAGAGAACGCCGGTGCTGTGGGTAACCGCACACACCCCGCTCACCCCCACATCGCCCCCACCCGCACACACGCCGCAGGCCCCACACGCACTCTCGCTCCCTCCATGGCCACCGGCCCCGTGGAAGTCCTGGACCGAGAAGACAGTCCTCTTCCCGTCCCAGCAGTGACACCCACCCCACCACAGAAAGCAACAACGCCACCCGCAACACCACCCTCCTCTACAGACCACCAGCAGCCTCCTAGACCTCCCTCATTCCCAGGGAAGGAGTCTCCTCACCCGCCTTCGCCCCGTCCTAAAGCGGGCGGTGCCCGACCCATGGTGCCTTCAGGGCAGGGCCCACCAGGCATCTCCCATGGCCCGGACATCCAGGCAGTCACACTGAAACCACCCTCTCCTCCCAAACTCCATACAACCAGCAAACCCATTACCACCACCATAACTACAACTACCACAACCACTCTCGCTGACAAACCTTTAACTCCTCAAACTCCCAGAATCCCTCTCTCCATTGCACCCAGACAGTATGTCTGCAACATAACGAAGCCGGACATGTACCTGGTCCGAGTGGGTGAGTCCAGTTTATCTCACAGTGCCTCACGTGCAGTCAACCCTGGAGATCATTTTAACACTGTATTTTGAATCCGTGTTTATAATTAAAGACACCTCTCATTGACCTCTGACCTCACAGGAATGCCCAGTACAGCTTCTGTGTCGTTTGCTAAGGCTCATGTAAGAGAAATTCTTAGGCGAGAGTACAACCGCTCAGTAGAACTACAGGTGGGTCTATTTCAATGCCACAATTAAAACAGAATATTAGGAATTTGGAGACCTGAACTTTCTCTCTGACGAGCATTTCACCCGCCTCCCTGCCATGCGATTCTGTGTTTTCCAGGTCCTCAAAGCCCCGCCCAATTTCGTCTTCCGGGCAGTGTCTGGTCCACTGGTATACACAGCAGTGTCAATCATTAATGCCCTCCGCCAATCAGCACGCAGTACCTCCTCCTCTGCCATTCTTGCAGTCATGCCTATATATGCAGTGCCGGATCACAAGTACCACGTACACTCAGGTGAGCAAAGCAGTTATCTTCTCTGAAGGTAAATTCAGAGTGAACTACCCAGATTCAGAGTGAATTACCCAGAGTGAATGAGCTTCATCTTCTTGTAAACATGCTCTAAGGATGTTGTGTGTGTGTGGTGCGTGTGGTGTGCACTGTCTGTGTTGTGTGTGATGCAGTGCTACAGTTTGTGCCGAATCACGTGGACGTGCGCGTGTGCACGTTTAGCGAGCGGGTGGAGAGGGGACTGTTCATGGCCTACACGGAAGTGCGCAGGAGACTCCAGGAAAACGGAAACTTCACTGTGCACGTGCGTAAGCCCTCTGTCCCCAACCTCACCGCATTGCCAGTGGCTTAAGCAGTGGCTGATTTGAGTATTTGAGCAGTCTGATTTGAGCACTTAAACAGTCTGATGAACCATAGACTCCCCAGCCCCTGTTCTGCAAAGTTAGCTTGAGCTGCTGCACACATAGACACTCATTTGAGTGTCATTTGAGTGTCATTTGAGTGTCCAACTGGTTGAGTTCTTCTCAAGCCCAGTCATGGAGCACCACATCTGGAAGGTTTGTTCAGTCAGATACTGCTGCTCCACCCCAACCCAAGCTACACTTACACAGCTGATGTTGCTGTGTTAACTGCGTGGTCCAGATCTTTAACATCACCATCAGCATGGTGAAAGCCCAACGGCAGCAGAAGACTCCAGTAGACGTCACCTTCGCTATCCGCGACTCCCACGGCTACCTCAAGGGGGCAGATGTCAGCACGCACCTGCGGCAGCTCAACGTGGTGGAGTTCAGCTTCTACCTGGGCTTCCCTGCCCTGCAAATCGCAGAGCGTGAGTCCAACACACACACACACACACACAGCTCTCTCAGATAGATATATACATATATCCTGTAGTCTCTTAGATTTAAATTTAAATGAGTGTCTCTCTTCTCTCCTCTCCTCCCCTCTCCTATCCTCTCCTCCTCTCTCTTCTCCTCTCCTCTCCTTTCCTCTCCTCTCATTTCCTCTCCTCTCCTCCTCTCTCTTCTCCTCTCCTCTCCTCTCATTCCCTCTCCTCTCCTCCCCTCTCCTCCCCTCTCCTCCCCTCTCCTCCTCTCCTCCCCTCTCCTCCTCTCCTCCCCTCTCCTCCCCTCCCCTCTCCTCCCCTCTCCTCACCTCTCCTCCCCTCTCCTCACCTCTCCTCTCCTCCCCTCTCCTCCCCTCTCCTCTCTTCTCCTCTCCTCTCCTCTCCTCCCCTCCCCTCTCCTCTCCTCCCCTCCCCTCTCCTCCCCTCTCCTCACCTCTCCTCTCCTCCCCTCTCCTCCCCTCCCCTCTCCTCCCCTCTCCTCCCCTCTCCTCACCTCCCCTCTCCTCCCCTCTCCTCACCTCTCCTCTCCTCCCCTCTCCTCTCCTCCCCTCTCCTCTCCTCTCCTCCCCTCCCCTCTCCTCCCCTCTCCTCCCCTCTCCTCACCTCTCCTCCCCTCCCCTCTCCTCCCCTCTCCTCCCCTCCCCTCCCCTCTCCTCCCCTCTCCTCACCTCTCCTCCCCTCTCCTCCTCTCTCCTCTCCTCTCCTCTCCTCTCCTCTCCCCATAGCTTTCCATTACCCAGAACTCAATGTATCCCATCTGTTAAGATCCTCCTGGGTCAAAACGGGTATGTCTGATTTATATCTGTATTTTAGAAAGTACTATTGTTTACTTTTCATGTTGTTCCAATTGGTTATTTCTTATACAATTGTAAAATGCATGAAATTACCAAATTACCCAACACACAAAAGATTAGTTTTACATTTTGAAAATCTAAAATATAAGTCTCATATGCACTTGGTGTAGAAGCATGTTGAAGTTTATCACACTTCAGGTGAGAGTATATCATTTGTTTTGTACTGTATAAGTTATTTCTCATTTTATCAATGTAAGCAGTGATATAATTTGTGTAAGTGTGTGTTTGTGCTGTAGTGCTACTGAATGTGTTAGATCAGCATGTTATGTAAGTAGTGATATAATATTTGTGTGTGTGTGTGTGTGTGTGTGTGTCTTTGTGTCGTAGTGTTACTGGGTGTGTTAGATCAGCGTGTGAATGAAAGGACGTTCCAGGCTAAGATGGAGAGGCGATTGGCTGTCTTGGTGGGGGAGGGGCTTGGCTTAGGTGGCAGCCGGCGCTGGAGACGTGCCACTACTGTGGGCAACAACAGCGTGCAGGTGCGCGCACACACACACACACACACACACACACACACACACACACACACACACACACACACACACAGAGCCTGTCTGTCCTTGCTTCTGGCATGTAGCACTGCACATTTTCTGCCATAATTATTGCTTCTTTCCTGTTTGTGTGTGTGTGTGTGT
>NC_135215.1:6744552-6764552 GCF_052324685.1 Brachyhypopomus gauderio
GCGGAGAGACGCACAGGAGGTCAGGGTGGTGCTTACAAGAGACGCGTGTTATGGTTGTTCGAACTCAGTGTGATTTTACAGTGTGTGTGTGTGTGTGTGTGTGTGTGTGTGTGTGTGTGTGTTTGTAGCTCCAGAGGCAGGCGTTCCCCTCGACAGCGGCACAGGCAGAACCTTAGTGGCACAAGCAGTCTGACCGATAAGGACCGTCTCATCACGGATGGTGACGCCACCTACAGGAAGTACCCGGGAGTCAACAACGTGGCCTACGTGGTAAAATCCCACATGACACATGTCCATTTTCTTGATTTATGTAAGAAACGCATATTCAAATCACCCCTCCTCTTCCTCTAGTCTGATGCAGACCAACTTCCTGATGTTGGTAGCCCCTCCCCCACTGACGAGGTATTCGTTGACCCTGGGTCTCCACCTCCTGGACCTGCCCCTATTCCGCCCAGTTACGTCCCACCTCAGCCAACCATTGAAGAGGCACGCCAGCAAATGCACTCCCTATTGGATGACGCCTTTGCCTTGGTCTCGCCCACCTCACAAGGGAGCTCTGCTCCTCTGACGCTCACTGGGGTTACAGCAATCACTGGAGTAGGAGGAGTCAGTCCTGGTCCGACCTCCAGCCCGCCCCCGCGCCCTGTCCGCCAATGGGGCTCCTCGTCTTACCCAGCTGCCCCTGCTCACAGCCCTTTTGCCGCAGTGAGTACAACTGAAAATGCAGCACACGATACCTGTGGACCTTCATCTCAATGCTTCATTCACACTCTTAAATCTCTTTTAAATCTCTTCACGTGAACATGAGTAGCTGGACAACCTTTTGAAAGTCTCGAGTCATTATGTATTCCCTCCTGTCCCTCCTCTGTGTCTCTAGAGGTATGCAGAGTTAGGAATGTCCCCTACATCTGTCCAGTGCTTAATGCAAAGGTGAGCAGCAGTATGAAAAATAATAAAGAATAAACAATTTAAATGATTACTTCAAAGGAGCAGCTTTTATATTTCATACTCATTAGGAATATTATGTCCTAATCGTTGAAGCTGTTTTGACCGCTCGACAGGCAGGCACTGGGCTCTGGGTATCTTGTCTCTGGGGAGCTGCAGTCTGACCCTGGGTACTCCAGCAGGGGGCAGTATGGAGAAGACCTGCCTTCTTCTTCACGGCCACGACCAGTAGGGGGCAGCGCAGGTGCACAACTCATCTGTGGCTTTGACCTTTTACATGGTCTTTGAGTATTTATGCTTTTGCCAACCACCAAGTCTGTGTGTGTGTGTGTGTGTGTGTGTGTGTGTGTGTGTGTGTAGGCGCGCAGTTGCATCAGCTGACGCAGGTGGGCTTGTCAAGTCGGATCAGCATGTACCCAGGAGTGGGGCGCAGTGTGTCTGGTCCCTCGGGATCCAGCTGGACCCAGTACCGCACAGATGAAGAGGTCTCCAGGCCCGGAGCCAACCGCGAGACTGTGAGTCCAGCAACACGCACACACACACACTCATTCGCACATACACACACAGATTTCCTTTGACATCCTATCAAACACACATTCTGTCATCACCTCTTCACACTTTCACACTTCACAGTTTCACTTCAACAAGGTTTTAGTCATGTAGTATTTTCAGAGCACTGTACCTGATTACAAGCTGATGTGGTAATATAGAGCAGGTAAATGTTACAAAAATGAGACTATGGCCTGTTATGTTAGTCATTTAAAGTTTTAAAGCTTAATAAAAATAGAAGCAACTTTCAACATTGCTGTCACATGTTATTAGGTCAATAGTGGTGTGACGTACCCTGACTCTTGGTCTTTGGCAGTCTTCTGCAAAATAAACATTCATCAGGTTTTGTGAGATACGAAAATTCTCCTCTGAGACGGATATTCTGACTCTGAGTTGTACTGATGTTAATCATGATTTGTTTGGACTTTCTTGTGTTCCATGAGGGTGCTTGAGGCTGCTTTGATGATCTCGCTGTTTATTTTACTGGACTGGGGTAGTAGTTGTTGTAGGGTAAATACTGGAAGGGTTCTCCTTGTCTTGTATTGAGTGGTTCCTGTAGAATGCTGGAGAACATGCATATAAATTCACATAGCCTCTCTCTTCACAGCAGATCCTGCCGTTTCCTGAGTATTCCTCATCTCCCGTGTTCCAGATGCCTCGGACGTCCCTGAGAGACTCTCCCACCCCCACGGCGGTCTACGCCGCCCCTGAAGAGTCGCCTCCACTCCCGCACTCCTCCGCCTCCCTCATCAAGGCCATCAGGGAGGAGCTCCAGAGACTGTCTCAGAAGCAGGCTGCCGTCGTGGCCAGCTACCACAGCTGAGAGACGCCTTAGCTAACTGCCCCTGCCCCTGGCCCTGGCCGCCCTCCACGCGGGGCTGTGACGCCAGAGTAAACACTCCGACTAAGTCCTCGCTGGAGGCAGCGAGCCAGAGCACCGCCGAGCTTTTGTTTACACTCTGTCCCTGTGTCTAGCTGCAGCGTGGCTAGGCGGACTCACACCCCAAGGAGATGAGACCCTCACGTTTAAGACCTCAGTCCCAGTAAGTCCTCAAATCAGGAACCGGTCCTGAGGATCATGGACCCACCACTCCCCAGATTCCACACCAACATTCTCTAGAGTAAAGAAAAAACAAAAAATGAAACCCACCAAAGTCCAGCATAGCACAGAAGATGTATTATAGACCCCTTCATCCTACACCCATTACGTATGAGACTTATAGTAGTCACTACAGACAAAAATATCCAAAAGAAGCTTCTCTCAGTTAAACTGCATGCTAGGAGAGAGGACCAGACCAGAAGACTCACTCATGAATTTTGCTGCGTGAGATCCCTCCCCGAATTAGTACCATTTCAACATGTCCGTCAAAGTGCTTCCTATAGGAGGGCCATGATCCAGCCCCTCAGACTTCCTCTGGTGCTATAAACCTCATTTCCTGTATCCACCCATCGTACCACCTAGTGGCGGCTCCTGGAGGCTCTGAAGTGGTATCTTCTGTCCTTACGTCTTTCTTTCTTCTTTTCTGTACATTCCTCTTCTCTCGTGCTGCTCTGGTTAGACCATACAGGGATGGTGTGTCGTCAGTCTACAAATATCGCTCGACCGTCCTGACATTCCAGTCCAAAGTTGGCAAGCATGTTGCCATGGAGCCGCGGTCGCCATCATCACTCTGATCTGTCATTGTTTCCAGTTTAGTTGCAAACCTCTCCTGGTCCAGAAGGGCTCTGTTAGCTGGATCGGGCAATTAGAAGTGCTCTCTGCATTGAACCTTCGAGTGGAGGGTCGGTGACCACTGCCTTACAGGGGTTTTTGTCCATAGCCACAGCCTTCTGTTGTAATCAAAATTGGAAAGGGGCCTTCTGGGTCGTGGATCAGTGAACGTTTGAGCTGGCCTGTGTGTGCTTGCCCTGGCGTCACACATCAGGCATCCTCAGTTGCAGCCAGAACCAGGATCCAGCCTGCTGCCAAGCTCAGGCTGCCACATTACCCCGACTCCGTCGAGATGCCAAAATCCTCAGCCTGGAGAAGGAGTCCGTTACGGGAAACCGCTCGCTCAGCGTCTCCGGGTCCGCGGTGCCGGGACGGCCGGGTGCTGATGTTGGGAGCTCGCTGGTTCTTCTCGGTTTTGTTTGTGTTTTGTATTTTTTCGCCAGTGGTCTGTGAGTTTGGCAGTGTCATGTGGAGTGTGACTACTCTAGTCCTCCTGGGGGGTTCTGAGTTGGTTTCCAGCTGTTTATTTTGCACATCATTCATCTTTGCACATTTTAACCATAGTGGCAATGCTAAGCTCAAGTGAGCAAAATCGTCTTAAGGGTTTACCTGGAAAAGAGAAAGAATATTACACAGGATCTATATAGATATATACAAATTTAATTAGTTATTAAATAAATATATTAATTACATATTGATGTATACCCATGAGCACAATATTACTGTATGTCTAGACCATATTAGATTTTATTTATTTTTATTGGTATAAGAATATTAAGTATTTAAGGTATTGGATAAAGTATTGGTATGAGATACAAAAAAGACCAAATCACTGTTAAGACATATAGGTGGTTTAGCTCTGTAATTCAGTAGGCAGTCTGCTTGTGAATCCATGTCTACAATCATGTGACTGTGACTGCGTTTTTCATTGGTTGCTGTGAGGTCATGTGGCAAAGGTGGTTTTAAGGCCCTGTTACGTATTGTGTTGTATAAGAGGCCAAAAAATGATTTTCTTTTCTTTCCCTCTCTCTCTCTCTCTCTCTCTCTCTCTCTCTCTCTCTAACAGGCCTTAAGTTCGCATGTGGAATGAAGCTTTGATTTCTTTATTTTTTGGTTTACTGTGTTTGTCTTGGTGGGCATGCTAATATATATATGCTTAAAAAGAAATGTGTTTAAATACAAAACAAACAAAAAAATCCCATGACAACCGAGCGTGATGGATGTATTTAACATGAGTGAAGACTGTGTTATGGTATAAGACTAAACATGAAGGGTTAAAGCACAGATACCATCCTAATCATTACAATAAGAAGTTTCAATATTTTGTCATTTATATAACAGTAATATTTTTTAAAACCACTCAAAATTAAGTATTTCTGATTAAAGTATAAAATAGAGTTGTAATATGTATATGGAAATCCACCTTTTAAAATGAAGACTTATAGAGGCATTGATAGAACTCTCCTAATCACAAGGCTTCTGCAAAGACCAATGGGGGAACTTTTCTTCACCACTACAACTGTAGACGTTATACTGTTATTCCAAAACTTTGATTTATACATTGCATATAATGTTTCAAGCTGCTTGCCTGATATGGTGTAATTCCACAGTGTGTTTGTATGTGTGTGCGTGTGTGTGAGTGATAGTGACAACTTAGGTTTAAAATAGGTCTACAATAGGTCTCACACTAAATTCTGTCATTAGCAACATAAAATGTATTTTTAAAGTTTGTGATAGAAACATGATTCATATTGAATATCCATGTGTGTGTGTGTGTGTGTGTGTGTGTGTGTGTGTGTGTGTGTGTGTGTGTGTGTGTGTGTGTGTGTGTGTGTGTGTTAAACAGAGTGAAATTATCAATTTTGTTCTTATCTGAGTGCCATAGTGGAAGCCTTGGAAACATTAATGGAAACATAAACACTGTCTGTTCTTACATTACTGCTCCCATCGACTCTTAGAATAGTTTTATTCTGCAGTCATGTTCAAAGACATTTACTGGCAAACCACAAGAAATCTCCACAAACTGGACTAATCGTATCTTTTTTTTACCATCTTTTTATTCCATTGGTCTCTGCAAACTGCATCCCTGTATTTAATGTGTACTGTCTCTAGATTGTTGTGTACATTTATTAACAAAAGATAATAAATTATGTGCATTGAAACTAATTAATGTTTCCCCTTTCATTTGATGAATTTGTATAAGAATTTGTAACTCATAATGAGGCACGCTGTCTAAATGCACCACAATCGTGCAAGACTTATATAAGATGACCACACCTTTGTGAACTGGAGGAGTTAAAGGATTTGTTGAACTACCGCTCCCAGATCAGTAGAATACAGCCAAGAAAACACCCTGCACTGCACACTTCACTGTATCCGTGTACATGTTAATGCGTCTTGGTGAATGTAAGTGTTTGGACCACACTCATCCACCTGTAAGATACTGAAAGCACTCAGCATCATTCCGCACTCTCGGGTTACTGAACGAAGAGCGGGAGATCTGGACAGACCGGCCCGCTGCAAACCTGTTTAACAGCTCCAGAACGCGTCCAGAATGTAGACTAATGCCTCCCAAACAGGGCCCAACCCTCCATAATCGCGTCCACAATGGCCGACAGTAACAGGATCCTCGGGGTGCTTTAGAAATACTTTGCGTGTCCCTTTAAAGCCCAAGTCCGTCCTCTACCTGACGCTGTTTACCTGTCGGTACGCACAGGTTCCTGCTTTTAGCGACACGGCGGATCATCAAAGATGCGGCTGTATCGTAAATCACCTGCACGTCTAAAGTCAGTCTTATCTTGCATCATAACTCCTTGAAGAAGGTAGGCTGTCGGGTTGTGATTTCACATTAATATTTTGCCGTGGCGATCACAGCAAATCTTTAAAACTTGCCGGTAAAGCCATGATGTTTAGGGAAGCACTACTTGGCAAACGTCTTCTACTTTACAATCGAGGACGAGACAGAATCGAGTCCATTTTTAGGGTTTTTATAACATACACAGGACTTTTATGACATATACTTTTAACATTCGCTGTTGTTCTGTTTGTGTAGCTTTAATTTATCTTTCGCAAAACTTTAAGCAACAGTAATGAAAACAATAGCAGCAAATCTAATATCTATCTATCTATCTATCTATCTATCTATCTATCTATCTATCTATCTATCTATCTATCTATCTATCTATCTATCTATCTATCTATCACTCTACTCTACTCTACTCTACTCTACTCTACTCTGTGTGTGTGTGTGCGCGCGCCTGTGTTATTTAGGCTTTTTCGGTCATGTTGCTATTTTAAAATACTTATTTTAAAATACTAATTTGACTGACCATGACTGCGAGACACGGCTCTTCTATGAAGACGCAGCTGGTCAGCGCAATTCAACTTCAGGATGTGGAGCTCGAGGAGACGGACGCAGGGAGCAAACCCGCGACACCAGCCAAGGGTGAGTGTGAGTCTCTTATGAGAACACAAATAAATAAATAAATCTCTGTGCCATAGTGAAGATGCAATGCATTTAATTGTTTTTGTTGTACAATAACATTTTATAGCACTATATTTTATGATACTATAGTTTATGATTGCAATGTCAGATTAAAGTCTTCATAAATATCAGATAATTATTCTAGAATTGACAGATATTTCAATAATTGACTCATTTAGATGCGTTGTTTTTAATGCAGTATTGTTTGTTATTTACTGGGTCTGGTGTTTTAGAGGATCGCCCATAGTGGTTTAAGTCTGCATCTGAACCTTCGTCCTGTGGTTTTTCCAGTATAGGATCAAAGTGTATTGATAAAAATTGTTTAGAAGGGAGATGCCTTCACCCAAAGCATCTATATTTTATGTTTCTTATTGTTCGCGTGGCAAGGCCCTGTGACCTCCTGTGACCTCCTGTGACCTCTGGTCCTCCCTGTTTGCTCTCACAGATCCCAAAGTGTTCAGTGTGGAAGAGGCTGTGGAGACCATCGGCTTTGGGCGCTTTCACGTCCTACTGTTTGTTATTATGGGCAGTGCTAACGTAAGAGTCCTGTGTGTGTGTGTGTGTGTGTGTGTGTGTGTGTGTGTGTGTGTGTGTGTGTGTGTGTGTGTGTGTGTGTGGGCACACGTATGTGAAAGAGAGGGAAAGTGTGTATGTGCATGTGTGTATGTATGTGTTCATGCCTCTCTGTGTGTGCCTACAAATGTCTACACATGCGGGTGTATATGTGTGTCTTTGCTTTGATGAGCATTGTGTGTGTGCGTTGTTTATGTCAATTATGGTGTATATTTTCCTGCTGCGCTAATGTGCATGCTTGTGTGTGTGTGTGTGTGTGATTATATACAGATTGTAGAGGCGATGGAGATCATGTTGTTGGCTGTAGTTTCTCCTGAGATCCGATGTGAGTGGCATTTGGAGGATTGGCAGGTGGCCCTGGTCTCCACGGTGAGACTTTCAACCAATCACAGCAAATGTGCATTCATGTATTGATGGAGGTTTTGTTATTGACATCGTGTCATGCTGTTTATCATGCTCATAACTCTGAAGAGTTGCAGTAAATATAACTTTTCTACAAGTCATGTCTAATTTGTGTGCCCTGTGTGTGTGTGTGTGTGTGTGTGTGTGTGTGTGTGTGTAGATGGTGTTCCTGGGCTACATGGTGTGCGGTGTGTTGTGTGGATATGTGGCAGATAAATATGGTCGTTGGAAGGTGAGGAAATACTGCTTTGATTGGCTTAATTTCACGTCTCTGAATCTATGATGACGTTACATCAAAGAAAATTATAACAATATATTTGTGTCTATTTAGTTGTTATATTTGGATCTTTCACTTTTGAGTATGTTTGTTTGTGGTTGTGTGTGTGGGTGTGTGTGTATGGGTGGGTGTGTGTGTGCAGGTGGTGTTTGGAGGCTTTGTGTGGGCTTCGTATTTCTCTCTGCTAACGTCATTTGCACCGACTTATGGCTGGTTTATATTCCTACGCAGTATGGTGGGCTGTGGGGTAGCAGCCACATCACAAGGGTACACACACACACACACATAAACATACACACATGTACACACACACACACACATATGCACACACACTGACACACATTTAGTCATAAAGCACGTCATGAACTAACAGACTGAACACATCTCTCAAGCACAGATAATAATTCTACTGAGACAAGAAATCTATTCTCCCTCTTAAGGTTCGTGTTGAAGACTGAGTTCATTCCTGCCAAATACAGATCCTCCCTGCTGCCTCTGGCCTCCGTGAGTCAGCCTCACACTGACCAGTCACACCGTGTGATCAGCCTCACACTGACCAGTCACACCGTGTGGTCAGCCTCACACTGACCAGCCACACACAGTCAGTCACACCGTGTGTTCAGCCTCACACTGACCAGCCACACCGTGTGGTCAGCCTCACACTGACCAGTCACACTGTGTGGTCAGCCTCACACTGACCAGCCACACACAGTCAGTCACACCGTGTGGTCAGCCTCACACTGACCAGCCACACACAGTATCAGTCACACCGTGTGGTCAACCTCACACTGACCAGCCACACACAGTGTCAGTCACACCGTGTGGTCAGCCTCACACTGACCAGCCACACACCGTCGGTCACACTGTGTGAAACGTGAAACTACACACACTTGTGTTGATCCTCTTGCTGTGTGTTGCCTATAACTGATGCTAGATCTTCTGGATGTTGGGCTCCATGATCATCATCATTCTGGGTATGACCGTGGTGCCCACGATGGGCTGGCGTTGGATGATTCGGCTGTCCATCATCCCCAGCCTCATACTCATTGGACTATTCCAGGTGAACCTCCTTTGACGGGTTCTGGAGCATCAGAACTTGGAATAATTATAGTCATAGAAATAATAACACAACATTTTCTCTCATTCTTGCATTTTCTCTCTCTCTCTCTCTCTCTCTCTCTCTCTCTCTCTCTCTCTCAGTTTATCCCTGAGTCAACTAGGTTCCAAGTTTCGGTGGGTAATATCAAAGGAGCCATTGACACCTTGAATCGGATTGCCAACATGAACCAAGCCAGCTTGCCCGAGGGGGAACTACAGGAGCCTGTAGTGGTGAGTTTTATACACACACACCCACGCCTCTGTCCAGTGCTTTCTATGCATACACACTTGCAGACAAACACCTCTGTGCGATGCTTTCTACCTGGATATGGTGTGTGTTTTCAGACAGAGAGGGGAAATGTTCTTACTCTGGTCAGTCCAGCACTCCGTAGAACATCTATTCTTCTGTGGTACTCATGGTAATGTTACACTGCTTCTCCTTCCTGTGTGTGAGTGTGTGCGCACGTGCGTGTGTTTGTGTGTATTTGTGCATGAAAGATTGTAATGTGTTCCTTCATAGAGATTTGGAAACACCTCCACATACCCATATTCTTAATTTTAACCACTCCTAAATTGCAAAACTGACCTCAGATCAGCTCAGCTCTTACCATCCCACTAATATCTGCAGGTTTGTAGCCTCCTTCTCCTACTACGGATCAGTGCTGAGCAGCTCGGAGCTGCTGGAGAAGAACCTGCTCTGTGTGTCCAACCCTGATCCAGAGCACAGTGTCAAACACATCCAGGAGGAGGCGCTGTGTTACTGCATCCCGTTCAACATGGACGACTACCAGACCCTCCTCATCAGCTGCCTGGGAGAGGTGGCACGTGAGTGACCTTTGACCCTAGGTCCCCTTGTCATTCAGACAGAGAGAGAGTAATAGTGTGCAGCTCAGTTGTGTACTAATTAACAATGCTCATTTTTGAGTTTTGAATTTTAATTTTATTTTTGCACAATATAAAAACACACAAAATGTAAATAACAACATACAGTGCAGGTAGAGACAGAAACCTGATGTGGGCTTATATAATGACACTACCATTCATTTGAAATGTATAGAATAGTATACTATTTAGATCGGTATATAGTATATACTTTTTGTTTTAGGGCGTAGTATATATAGTATATACTTTGTAGTAGTACAGAGCTATCTCAAGCATTTATATCCAGGGATGGCGAGTGTGTTTAGAGCGAGCGGAGGCTTGACCAGATCTCGCTGTTGCTCTGCGTTCTCTGTGCAGTCATCCCGCTGAACATCGGCCTGCTGAACCTGGTGGGCCGCAAGTGCAGCATGTGCATCCTACTGGTTCTGTCTGCTGTGTTCTTCATGCTCGTTAACATCTGCACGACCATGTGAGTAGCCACTCCCCCCTGACACGACCACGCCCCACCCCTGCACCCTTTCCGACCACAGTCATAACGGTACTCTGTAGTGCCCTCTTGTGTTGCAGTGCAGTACTGCAGGCGTTAATGTTTCCGCTCTGCAGGTTTGGATTTACAGTGCTTCTGTTCCTGCTGCGCTCGCTGGTCTCGATGAACTTTAACGTGGTGTATATTTACACTGCAGAGGTGAGCGACGGCACAGTTACAGTAATGAGGAGCGATATACTGGTAATGTACTGGTAATATACCTCTGGTAATGGACATCCCACTGACAGGTCTACCCTACGTCCGTGCGCTCCATTGGAATGGGCTTCTGTACTTCCTTTAGCAGAATTGGAGGAATGATTGCACCATTCATAGCCCAGGTACTGTTTGAGTGAGTGTGAGTGCACAGAACTATGTGTGAGTGTGTGTGAGTGTGTGCATGTTTTTTTGCTTGTGTGTGCGTGTACGTCCATGCTCAAATCGTTGCTAACTGTGAACATGTGAATCTGTGCATGTGTGTGTTTCTGTGTGTGTGTGTGTGTGTGTGTGTGTGTGTGTGTGTGTGTGTGTGTGTGTGTGTGTGTGTGTGTGTGTGTGTGTGTGTGTGTGTGTGTGTGTGTATGTGTGCCCCCAGGTGTTGATGTCCAAGTCTGTGATTCTGGCCTTGTGTCCATTTGCACTGACTTGTTGCCTGTGTGCTTTCGGGACTGTATTCTTACCCATCGAGACCCGAGGAAGGGCATTATTGGTAAATATATGTTGAGTCTGTCTGTCTGTGTGTGTGTGTCTGTCTGTGTTAGTGTGTGCATCATTATGTTTCTTTGTGTTCTGTGTTCTGTTTTCTGTCTGGTTTCTTCTGTAATACATTCATCTGACACATTTTTCCTTCTGTTCTTTTACAGCAAACGGAATAACTCACATCTGTTGAAAAAGAAACTGTTGTCACACTTTTGTAATTTTATTAAACTCGAACTCGTTTAACAAAAACGTTTGTAAATATTCTTGAATATTGTAAATATTCTTCTTATTCTATGCATCGTGTGATTGAATAACTGTAAATGTGAATGAGTTGCATGCCAAGACCACGAGACGCTTGGCACCCAAAAACCAAGCGTATTTGGCTCTAAGTCAAATATTCTCCACTAGGTGGAGACATTATACTGTTTTGTAGTGTACTGGAAGGCAACGTGTAACGAGTTCCACAACCCTTAAGCTCAAATTTTAACTCCCACCCCCTCACCCCCCCACCCCCTTTTTTACTCTTGTTACTCGGCGCATGTTTAGTGATGGTATTATAAAGACTTTAATCCCTTCACAACTCATCGATATAACACACACACTGTACTGTACTCATGAAGGAAGAAGCTGCTTGGTTTTGTTTTAAGTGTTTCCATTTAATTATATTATATAAGATATAATATTAAAGACTGTTATAAGAGTAACATTTAACTAAATCAGCAAAACTCTCTGTGCGTCAGCATGTGCTTGCTGTGTAGGTCAAGTATGGAATGAGTGAGTGCTCTTGACCTTGCCAATAAGAGAGAAAGAGGACACTGTGTGTGTGTGTGTGTGTGTGTGTGTGTGTGTGTGTGTGTGTGTGTGTGTGTAAGAATGAGGGGAAGTGAGTGTGACAGCAGTCCTAGTTTCTGCACTGCATGTGTGTGTGTGTGTGTGTGTGTGTGTGTGTGTGTGTGTGTGTGTGTGTGTGTGTGTGTGTGTCCTAGTGTCTGCACTGCAGCTCCCCCGCATGGCACTGGAGTAAATGTGGGTGGGGGGAGGAGGGATAAGAGAGGGAGAGAGGGATGTAGTGACAGGGGGAGAGAGAGAGATGGAGAGAGAGAGAGATGGAAAGGAGGGGAATGTAGCATGTAAGCAGGGTGTGGATACTGCAGGCACCCAGTACAGTAAGTGACTCCTATATGGTTGTGTGCTGTGATATGTGTGCTGTACGTGTGCGGCGCGAGTGTTTCAGTGTGACTGCGTTCTTGGTTGTTGCTCGTGGTTCAACCCAGGCTGTCCTGAATGAGCTGCATTGTGTCTGATCCTGGAACAGTGGCGCTGTTGTACACGCTGCCTGTGTGACACGATGACCGGCACATTCAGCGTCGGGGAACAGTGCAGGCGTGGGTCTGTGTATTCGCACAAGTATATCATATGTTTTGTATATCAAGAGTTTGTGTGTGTGTGTGTGTGTGTGTGTGTGTGTGTGTGTGTGTGTGTGTGTGTGTGTGTGTGTATCTTCCTGCACTCTCATCAGTGTGTGAAGCGTCCATGCACCTAGAGATCAGCCTGTGTTCTGCAGAACTTCATTCAGTGTAAACGGCTCTTTGGATTCCTATCTGTCAATCATGCTGAAGACTTGAGCAGACATCTTATCGAACAACTCCTTTAATGACTATCCAGTCAGCTAGCTGTCTCTGCTGATGGTCTTACCTCCGGCCTGTTTAGGTCAGCACCTTTGACCCTCAAGATCAGAGCCTCTTTGTGGTCTGTGTGACGTCTGTGTGGTTGTCTGCGTGTGCTTGTGTGTGTGTGTGTGTGTGTGCCTGTCACACACTGCACTTCCGGGACACACGTTAACCTGTCATGACCTTAGCCTACCCGTCTCGTTCTGTCCCTCTTGGTGTCTCATAATATAGACTAGAAGAGTCCAGCATTAGTTGAGGACGTGAATAAGGACGAAGGGAAGAACGTGTCAGAATTAGAAGTTTACGAGCAGTAGGTCCCAAACGAGAACTGCGTGTCTGCCTCTCCTGGGTATATGTCCTGATTCAGTACTGGAGCCCGGCTCGAGTTAGCATGTCTTCGTTCGCACAAACTTAAACACACAGTTACAGCGCACACACGTGTTCCCATCGATTTTGAGGAATTCCACATGAATGCGGCACTGGCAGGAACCTGCAAACCAACACACAGTACATTCTATATAACTACAAGAGCGCATACTGATGGTCATAGTGATATTTTTGCATTTTTCTAGCCCGCTTCACTTCCCCTTTTAACTATTATCCTGTTTATATCAACGTGCGTTGCTTAATTTTATTCCCCAATGCGCGCGCTTAAAGGTAGCCGCTGTCCAGCGCACGCGGTGCTGATGCGTTGTCAGCTGACTGATGTGGCGCATCTTCGAGGAACATAATAGTAAACCGAGTGCTTCTGCTAAAAAATACAAATTATTTAGTAATATTAATTGCCACTCTCTTGTATAAGAGAAACCCCAGTCTAAACAAACATACAGCCCCAAGCCAAGATTTATGCGGACTGCCACTGTACCGCGTAACTTACGCCTCTATACTTTTCGACCAATGAGAATAATCCACCGTTAAAACGCGCATCTTAAATTGCGACACGTATGAACAGATGTTGTACCGTCGTTTGGAAGTCACGGAGTAGCGAATAACTTTTAGCCGCAGTGTATACTGCAGTTAATCTCAACGGTTGCCAGAGTAGCAGATTTCTTTCCTGAGAACATCCAGCGCCTCCAGCGGGAAAACTGAGAAATAAGATTCACTTTACCACGACATCGCTGCCATCAGCGACGTGTGTGTGTGTGTGTGTGTGTGTGTGTGTGTGTGTGACCGAGTAGCAAGAGTTGGGGATAAAGAGATTAGTTCATGCGGCAGTGTGATGACGGAGGCTACATCAGTATTCAGCCCGTCCGCGACTCCTGAAGGTATGTGTGGCCGTTCTCCGGCTCTGAACCTCCGAGTGTGTCATATACGTCGAATACAGTTTCTGAGAATGTTATGGTATCACGAAGCCTGTAAAGATTATGGATTTAGTATCACGGAGGCCGGGATTTCTGAAACTGCGACCGTGGTTTCCGTTTCAGTCCACGCGATCCATTAATAAAAATAAGAAAAACCTTCCATAAGGTCGAAATTTGGGTAAAATCTCTGTGGAGAGAAACGTGAAGCTTGTTGGTGTGTTACTGTATTAGGACTTGAATTAGGATTATTATATATTAGGAATAATATTAGGATCCCTCCAAATAAAGATAGAAAGAGAGAGGGAGGGAGATAAGGAGAGAGGGAGAGAAGGAGAGAGAGACAGGAGGAGAAGGGAGAAGGGAGAGAAGGAGAGAGAGACAGGAGGAGAGGAGAAAGAAGGAGAGAGAGAGAAACAGGAGGAGTGGGGAGGAGGGAGAGAGGGAGAGGGATGGGGAGGAGTAGAGACATGGAGAGGGTTTGTGGGAGGTGAGGCGTGTGTATTGGTCAGTGGTGAGTGAATGTGTTCACCCTCTCATTCTAGTGTTCTCTCTCATGTTCACCCTCTAACTCTCATGATCACACTCTCACCCTCATGTTCACACTCTCACTCCTGTGTTCACCCTCTCACTCTCATGTTTAACCTCTCACTCTCATGATCACCCTCTCACCCCATGTTCACTCTCTCACTCCAGTGTTCACCCTCTCACTCTCATGTTTAACCTCTCACTCTCACTCCAGTGTTCTCTCTCATGTTTAACCTCTCACTCTCATGATCACCCTCTCACCCCATGTTCACTCTCTCACTCCAGTGTTCTCACTCATGTTCACCCTCTCACTCTCATGATCACCCTCTCATCCCATGTTCACCCTCTCACTCCAGTGTTCTCTCTCTCTCATGTTCACCCTCTCACTCTCATGATCACCCTCTCACCCCATGTTCACCCTCTCACTCCAGTCTTCTCTCTCTCTCTCTGTCTCTCATCTTCACACTATCACTCCTGTGTTCACTCTCTCTCTCTCATGTTCACACTCTCACCCTCATGTTCACACTCTCACTCTCATGTTCACACTCTCAATCCTGTGTTCACTCTCTCTCTCCTCTGTGCTCCTGTATGAGTCTTCCTGAAACACAGTAACAGAGAGGTGACCAATTAACTGAATGAATGTGCATGTCTCTCTCTCATGTTTATTGGCTCGACTGAAGATCTCTCTCTCTCTCACACACACACACACACACACACACACACACACACACACACACACACACACACACTACTTCACTGTGTGTTTCCTGTGTCTATGGGATTATGCTGCAATTGTAGTGAATGTGGTGGAACAGTACACCACCAGCAGTTGAACTGGTGGAACTGTACACCACTAACAGTTGAAAAGTATAGCAGGTCTCTTGCATAGATCAGGTTGTTGCAGGAAGGGCTTTGAGTTTTGGTATTTATTGAACTGTTTTTTAATCCTGATAAATGACAGTAATCTATCTATCTGTCTTTGTGCCTGTCTGTCTGACTGTCTGTCTGTTCCTCTTATTACTGTCTCTCTCCCCTTTCTCATTTCCTCTTTCGCTCTCTCAGGTGCAGTGTGAGTGTGGGTGGAGGAGATGGAGGAGCGGAGGGTGGTGGCGGGTCAGAGCCGGCCCTACGCCCTGTTTGACACCTTCGTGCAGGCGGGCACGTGCAGGGAGACGCTACACGCCTTCCAGCAGCTGTGTGGGGAGCTGAAGCTACAGCCCAGGGCTGGCCTGCCCTTCTACCACAGCCTGAGGGGCAGTCTCCACGGCTGGAGGGCCAAAGCCCTGTGGGCCAAGCTGGACAAACGTGCCAGCCAAAAAGAATACCAGCGAGGCCAAGTCTGTGCTAACAACACGGTGACTGGCCCCACACACACAGGCAGATCTGTGCTAACACAAAAACTGACCACACACACATATACACACACATACATATACACTCACACCAGCAAAAATTTGTGGTAACTGACCACACACACACACACACACACACACACTCACACAAATTGGTGTGTGGGCTTAATATATATGCAAACGTGCAAATGTGAGGGAAAGGTGTGATTTGTATCGTGATTTGCATGGCGTTGAAGGTGTGTGTGTGCGTGTGTGCGTGTGTGTGTCAGTGTCTGATTATAGGGGCAGGTCCATGTGGCCTGCGCACAGCTATTGAGCTGAGCTTCCTGGGTGCACGGGTGGTGTTGGTGGAGAAGAGAGATGCTTTCTCCCGCAATAACGTCCTCCATCTGTGGCCGTTCACCATCCAGGACCTGCGCTGCCTCGGTGCTAAGAAGTTTTATGGAAAATTCTGTGCTGGATCCATAGATCACATTAGTGAGTGGCGTGAGGAATATATGTGTGTGTGTGTGTGTGTGTGTGTGTGTGTGTGTGTGCATGCATGTATCTGTATTTGTAATCATTATTGTAATTCTCTGCATGGATTTTACTAGCTTATTTCACACTTATTAATGTTTATTTTGTCCCTTCACTTGACTGATTTGTGTGTGTGTGTGTGTGTGTGTGTGTGTGTGTGTGTGTGTGTGTGTGTGTGTGTGTGTGTGTGTGTGTGTGTGTGTGTGTGTGTGTGTGTGTGTGTGTGTGTATTTGTGGATAGGTATTCGTCAGCTGCAGCTGATCCTGCTGAAGGTGGCTCTGCTTCTGGGTGTGGAGGTCCATGTGAATGTGGAGTTCAGGAACCTGCAGGAGCCTCAAGAGGATCAAGGCAAGCAGTGTTAAACCACACCCTCTGCTTCTGACCACGCCCTCTTCATCCATTCTTAGCATTAAGAAGATCGACTTCACCACTACTTTTGAAACTCTGCAGGTCTTGGCTGGAGGGCTGAGGTCCATCCCACAACTCACCAAGTGAGTGACCTGCAGTTTGATGTGGTAATTGGTGCAGATGGCAGGAGGAATACCTTACCAGGTAAGGATCACGTCTGCACCTGCAAGAGTCGCAAAACTTATCAGGATGTGACAAGTACAGTATTTGTTTAACTCACTAAAAGCCAGATTGAGGCCTTCAGGTATCTGACATGATGTCCAGAACTCTGGGATGTGCTGGTGGAGAACGGTGCTGGAATGTATTTGGCAGACAGACCATCGTAATGCTGTCAGAAAAGAACTCCTTTCCTCATTCCAAAGGTTGAACATAGTTTAACAGAGTAAACACTGGGTCACTGGAAGCTTTTGACCTTGGACCGGATCTGAGAGTGCACACAGCCAGAACATCCTGACAATGTGAGTCTGATCTTAAACGCGGTCCTCAGCGTCCCTGAGCGCTTACGTCCGTCGGTTTGGTGTGACGGATTGACGCTGTGGCCCATGACTGTGTGACGGCCCTGTCACATGCAGCCTGCTGCTGTGTTTCCCAACCCCAGACTGTCCAACACACACTTCCTCTATTCTGAGTTACAGTTCAGCTTGTACTTCTCTTAACACAGCCATGATGACTCGCGTTCAGGGTTGATTTGGACAAATGTTAGCGTTTGACAAACAGCAGCATCTCTCTTCCGTTACATGATAAGAGCCTCTCTCTCTCTCTCTCTCTCTCTCTCTCTCTCTCTCTCTCTCTCTCTCTCTCTCTCTCTCCGTTTGTCCGGTAGGCTTCCGCAGGAAAGAGTTTCGGGGCAAGCTGGCCATCGCCATCACCGCAAATTTCATCAACCGCAACACCACAGCTGAGGCCAAAGTGCAGGAGATCAGTGGCGTGGCCTTCATCTTCAACCAGAAGTTCTTCCAGGAGCTCCGCGATGCCACAGGTATGGAGATATTGGGGAGATATCACCTTCAACACATGCTGATGCCTGCCTGCGTTTATTACTGCATTCTAAAGCTCACAGTCCGAGCACCAGCACGCTGTGCAGTTATATCATATGTACTTCTGACCCACGTGTTAGTTGGAATGATTGCTAACTTTGAGCGGTAACTTGCAGGTGCAATAATGCGTCTCACGCAGATGCAATAACGTGTGTCTCACGCAGATGCAATAACGTGTGTCTCACGCAGATGCAATAACGTGTGTCTCACGCAGATGCAATAACGTGTGTTTCACGCAGGTGCAATTACGTGTGTCTCACGCAGATGCAATAACGTGTGTCTCACGCAGGTGCAATAATGTGTGTCTCACGCAGATGCAATAACGTGTGTCTCACGCAGGTGCAATTACGTGTCTCACGTGGGTGCAATAACGTGTGTTTCACGCAGGTGCAATAACGTGTGTCTCACGCAGGTGCAATAACGTGTGTTTCACGCAGGTGCAATAACGTGTGTCTCACGCAGGTGCAATTACGTGTGTCTCACGCAGATGCAATAACGTGTGTCTCACGCAGATGCAATAGCGTGTGTCTCACGCAGGTGCAATGACGTGTGTTTCACGCAGGTGCAATAACGTGTCTCACACAGGTATAGACCTGGAGAACATTGTCTATTACAAAGACGATACCCATTATTTTGTCATGACGGCCAAAAAGCAGAGCCTGCTGGATAAAGGAGTCATCTTGAAAGTGAGTTCTCATGCAGGAGCGTGTGTGTGTGTGTGTGTGTGTGTGTGTGTGTGTGTGTGTGTGTGTGTGTGTAAGCGTGAATTCCGGAGCGTCTCCATCTTTGGTGTTCATTTTCCTGCAGGACTACACGGACACAGAGATGCTTCTCTCACGCAACAACGTGGACCAGAATGCATTGCTGGCTTATGCCCGGGAAGCCGCGGCCTTCTCCACGAATCAGCAGCTCCCCACGCTGGACTTCGCCATCAACCACTACGGGCAGCCGGACGTGGCCATGTTCGACTTCACCTGCATGTACGCCTCGGAGAACGCAGCACTTGTGCGACAGCGCAGGGGGCGCCCTCTGCTGGCCGCCCTGGTGGGGGACAGTCTGCTGGAGGTGAGAGGGACTCGGCACTTACATTTACATTTACATTTATGGCATTTAGCAGATGCTCTTATCCAGAGCGACTTACAAAAGTGCTATGTAGTTGCTTGGAATCTCCAAGGTAGTATAGATAGTCCTGAACACAAGGTATTCTAAGCTGGAAAAACCACTAGACGAAAGTCAAATGATACCTAACAATTATACCTGAATATACACATCACCTGAGGAAAAAGACAGTAAGCAATTCCACTTCCTGGTTGTTGGTTGTCTTGAACATGTTGATCTGCACCATATGTTGATTTACTGGACATACGGAAGCACCAGGCCTGGTGGGAACCAGTGAAACCAGTCCTGGAGTGCTTTCACCAGTGAAACCAGTCCTGGAGTGCTTTCACCAGTGAAACCAGTCCTGGAGTGCTTTCGCCAGTGAAACCAGTCCTGGAGTGCTTTCTGTAACATCACAAGTACGTTGAGTGAGTTCTTTTTTGATCACAGATTGTGACAGTAATACTGTGAGTTGAATCCTGGTTAAGACTCATTTATACAAGGCACTGTATGCAGGTACAAATGGTCCCTATGATAAATGGTAAAAGCTATGACAAATGGACTTGTGGCTAAGCCATCCATGTATTTTCAGTTCACTCAAACATCATAATAATTGGTCATATTTTTGCTCGCTCACGTTGCCTTTTATGCTAATATTTTTATTATTAAAATGTGAATTGCACATGTGTCTTCTTTGGACCTAAGCTCAATAGCACGCTCTACAGGTCTTAAGAAAAATACATATGGACTACGAATGACACAGTGATGACATAATGCTCACAACGCACTGGTTAATATAGTCTAATTGGAGATCATAGAGGTAGAAAGGTATAAATGACCACTCCCCTTTAATGGAGCAACTGGCCCCAGAACATGGTCTAGGATCACCATGGCGACTGTCTCTATACTGCTCTCTTCCTCAGCCCTTCTGGCCAATGGGGACAGGCAT
>NC_135215.1:6769552-6774552 GCF_052324685.1 Brachyhypopomus gauderio
GTGTCTCACTGGTAGACGTATGTTAAGATGTACACAGGAGGTGTGAGCTTTTTGACTGAGCAGTTAGACTCCAGACGTCAGAGTCAGCAGAGCAAACCAAAACCCCCACTGGACAAGAGAGAGCTGGTGAGCTCATACCTGCAGAATGGGCTCTGTGTGTGTGTGTGTGTGTGTGTGTGTGTGTGTGTGTGTGTGTGTGTGTGTGTGTGTGTGTGTGTGTGTGTGTGTGTGTGTGTGTGTGTGTGTGTGTGTGTGTGATAATCCACTGACACTAGTACCTCTTGCTTTGTGAGAGTCCTGCTCAGTGTCTCACCCATGCACACATTTAATGTCACGCACCCCACATGCTGCTAACCTTTGACCTTTGACCTCTAAGAGAGAAATGGATCATAATTCTCCTGGCACTCTAACAAGTGTTTGTCCACGTCAGCTTTGGTGAGGGCATCATGCCAGTTTCGGTCAAGGCCAGGTGACCTTAAACACTGCTCATATACAAACCCTTCTGAATGACGTTGCCCTTTGACCCCTGACTTGCAGGGCTCCCACCGGCGGGAGTTTCCGGTGAGCGTGGGCGGCAGTGACGTGTGTTATTTCTGCGCCCGTCGTGTCTATGTGATGGAGAGACTGAGTGCAGAGGGGAAATTCTTCCATCGGAGCTGCTTTCAGTGTAACCACTGCAACACCACCCTGCACCTGTCCAACTACGCCTACGACCCGCACCAAGGTGTGTGTGTGTGTGTGTGTGTGTGTGTGTGTGTGTGTGTGTGTGTGTGTGTGTGTGTGTGTGTGTGTGTGTGTGTGTGTGTGTGTGTGTGTGTGATTCTGTGTGCTTGTGCACTGCACGTGCATGTATAAAGCATTTAGTCTTGTTTTGTTGCAAACTATGCAAGGTGATTACAGGTGTTTACATTATGTTAAGTAACATATATACTGTATATGTCAACAGTTTGGGATTTGAATGACATATAAATAATAATACTATAAAATAATAATAAAATAAATAAATATAAAGGAGCAATAATATCAAATACAGCGTTTCATGGCCTTAGCAGTAATTAATGTTTTATGGTCCCATGGAGAGAATATGGGATTGTGCTCCAGGCCACACTGTAGCCTTCAGACCAACCGCTCTGTTTTCTTTTGCCACAGTCATAAGGTTTGTGTGTGTGTGTGTGTGTGTGTGTGTGTGTGTGTGTGTGTATGTGTGTGTGTTAGGGAGCACAGAGAGTGTATTGTTGCCTGACAGTGACACTGGGACCCACAGAAATCTCACATCACAACCAGAGCCCCTGGCTAAGTTTAAAAATGGATCACGAGTTGTGGGGTTTGATGGTTTGAAAAAGAGGCGGCAGTAGAAATTCTTGCAGTCTGGTATAAATAGAGCCCTCTCCCTCTCCTCTCCTCTCCTCTCCTCTTCTTCTCTCCTCCTCTCCTCACTCGTTCTGTGCATCTTGCCCGGCCTGCACAGGGAGGTTCTACTGCAGACATCACTTCTGCCACAGGCTGGCGGGACTGGCCCAGAAGAAGAGGGCAGCTCCAGCCACGGCCCCTCGACCTGCACAGGTACTCCTCCACCCAGCCCCCACCCAGCCCCCACCCAGCCCCCACCCAGCCTCCACCCAGCCCCCACCCAGCCCCCACCCAGCCCCCACCCAGCCCCCACCCAGCCTCCACCCAGCCTCCACCCAACCTCCACCCAGCCTCCACCCAGCCTCCACCAAAGTGGGGCTCCCACTCCAAGCCCTCTGGGTGTCCCAGCATTGTGATTCCCCAGATTCAGCCCAACTTGCTCTTATTATCAAACATTATCAATCAGCTACAAAATGTCCGTCATGTGGCCTTCCAGAAGGCATTTTGAACTCTTTAAACGTCTGTTCGCTCTGTTCCCACAAGCTTTTTCCCAACTGTTCTCCAGCTGAACCACACTGCTGTCCCTCTGAGTGGTTTTGGCTCTTTCTCAAGGACTTTCTTCAGTCTTTAAAACTTGGAATCCGTCCAGGTCCCTCCTGACCCTCCTGCCGCTGAGCTCTCCTCCCCGAGAGCCGCACACGCGCTCCCTCCCCCGGACGGCTGCGGCCCCTCGCCTGCCCCCTCGCCCGCCACGACGTGGATCCAGGCCGAGCGGCGGTGTGGCACGCCGGAGCGCATCGAGCTGGAGAACTGCAGACAGAACTCGCAGGAGCAGGACAGCCCGCTGCAGGAGGTGCCAGAGGAGACCCAGGCACAACATAACCTCAGTGTCAGCCTGCAGGAGGACGGGGACGAGGAGCAGTCCAGGTATTACATACACACACACACACACACACACACACACACACACACACACACACACACAACACACACATAGACACTCACACACATAGACACTCACACACATAGACACACACACACATAGACACACACACACACACACACACACACACACACACACACACACACACACACACACACACACACACACACATTAAAACACATATGCAAATAAACACACATCCACTAGCACACACACATCCTTAAAAGACATTCTAAGTTTTCTCACTTTCTGGCTTTAATTGTGACATTTTGCTAATACTAATTCTCCCTCTTTCTTGTCCCAGTAGTTCAGAGTCAGAGCTGGAAGAAGAGGGGGCGGAGCCCTTGGGGACAGGGGAGGAGCCACAGAGCACAACGAATGAGGAAGGGGACTTAGGCAACAGGGCGGAGCAAAGGGAGGAAGAGCAGAAAAGAGCGGAGACTGGAGATGAGTGCGGAGACGAAGAAGACAGTAAAGAAGAGGAGGTTTCTGAAAGAGGAGAGAAAGAGTGGGACTCCAGTGATGGTAGGATGTTTCTGGATCCGTCTGTACTGAATCTTTTGTTCTGAATGTGAAAAAGTGTTTTCTAACTGCACAAGAGGAGTTGAAATTGTCCTGCAGATGCTGACGGTAAATTACAGCTGTAGGTCTTACTGGCTCTCAGTCCAAAGCTCTTCATCCTGCAGTATGTCTGCAGTATGTCTCTCACTTGTTCTTGTTGTATTAGCGGTTGTACATTGTGATGTGGACGTTTTATACACTTTCACATGTCACATTTGTCCTTATCTGGCTTTTTGCTGGTGATGCGTATGTCTTGATGGATCGTGCACACATATATGTGTGTGTATGTATGTGTGTACACTTGTGTGTCTATCTGTGTGTGTGTGTGTGTGTGTGTGTGTAGAGGGCGAATATTGCCCTTGGGAGAGGGAGCAGCATTCAGGGGTGTGGCTAAAGGAAGAGGAAGCAGGTATGGGTTAAAAGTAGCCCCGCCCACTGGTTGTGATGGACAGCCCAATTTTATTTCTGTTCAAATGTCTCCTGCACTGGATCTTTGTGTTGCATCTCTCGTCAGCAGGTGTGAATGCACCCGCGTGCATGTGCTGTCATGCGTCTGTGCCCTTATACATCGCCTGTCTCGTTTTTGCTTTGCACTGCAGTCTTTTTTTATGCATTGATTGAATTTCATGAATTTATTTTTTAAAACGTCCTACACATTTGACCCTGTGTTGACCCTTCCCATTTGAGTTTGACTCACTTTTTTTCCAGCAACGTTTCTAGCATAACTTTTATTCATCTACTTAACATCTGTCTGTTTCCAAATATTGAACCTAAATAAATAAGTAGATAAAATCTCAACAGTCATGTACATTCAACAAAACAGCGAATCACTCTAGATGACAGTTGGTGAGAACTACAACTATTTGTGTTAGCAATTGATATATTCTAAAATGAGCAGGGTACAATGTTTAATTCAGTGACACAGCGATGTGAAGAGACCTTCCTAAATAACAGAAGGTCCTAATTTTGTTCTCCTCATCAGAACTTCATCCCCATGTCCCTGTTTATGGTGTTTCTCATCCTTAGTACGTTATACGTTTTGTTACAGTATTCCTGATGTTTGTGTGAGGTCATCTTTACCTTTCATCTCTTCCCAGAGTCTGGAGTTCATGGACAGTGTTCTGCTGAACCACAAGTAGAACGTCACTCAGACAGAAAGGTTAAACGCTGTGATCTACAGGAACAGAACATTGCTGAGCAGATCTTCCGCAGCGAAGCTTCAGAAAGCCCACACACGTCCCTCGCAGACCCCCCCTACACCTCTACACCCACGTCCCACCTGCCTGGGACCCCAGAGAACCCAGAATCTGACAGCTCGGAGGTTATTGTGGAATTCTGGCAGAAGAGCGCTGAGATCAGGAGAAGTCTTGGGAGAAAGACACTGCCGAGGGTTTGCAGTCCAAAGAGCATGGATGACTCCTCCACCCAAACGTCTATCACTGGAGACATGATTTACACCTCTGCAGCACACACACCGTCTGTCTACACATCTGCCTCTGACTCTCCCTCACACCCACCCCATGCCAGTGGCGTGACAAGCCACATCTCGGGTGCGCAGAGTCTGAACAGGTGCACATGTAGCGTGCAGACTCCATCTCTGATGGATCTCCAAAGCTCGTGTGCACACTCGCTAAATGACACACCATCATTTGGCAGCACTCCTACCCCTGAACCCACGAACAAGGGTGCAGGTGAAGGGGCGGGGCCTGTTCTGCATGAGGTCATGGGAAATTGTTCAGTGGTCCATAAACTTAGCATCACTCTGCAGGGTCATGTGATAGAGGAACAGGGAGGCATGGGCTCTGGCCCCTCCTCCAACAACGCTACAACCAATCACACCATCCCGACCACAGACTCTGGCCTTTTGACTCCTCCCTGCACTCCACCCACGGCCAGGCTGGGGTGGGACGCGGAAGGTCTGGAGCCATCATTGGCGGGGGAGAATTTGATGATCTCCGGGTCCCATGTTGTTCCACTCAGTGCAGCTCTGCTACAGAGGGAGAGGGTTAAGCACGGCTTGGAGAGAACTCAGAGTCTCCCTCCGGATGAGGTGGAGATCTTATGTGCAGGTGACGCTGACGAGGATCACCCTGCCGTACCGCTAAGAGCCAGCGCCACAGAGAGCAGCGTACCCAGCGTCCCTCCT
>NC_135215.1:6779552-6799552 GCF_052324685.1 Brachyhypopomus gauderio
CCTGCTATGCATAAATACATTATATTTCTGCACATTTTTATTCTATTTATTTTAAGAAAACCAAATCAGAAATGCAGTCATTCTTGAACCATGTTGACAGATAATATTTTTATTGAATAACCTAATGGAGACGTATGGAAGGGAAACAAATGCATTGTGCGTGTGCAGAAGTGTGGATGTAGAAAGAACCGAGGACTGGAGATAGTTTTGAAGTTCTGAAATGAAACCAATACATTATGAATACCAGTGTGTACATATTTGGTTCATTAACCAGATTTGACTTGTTCAGCTTTGCTCTGTATCTTTAAGCAATCACATGTGAATGTGAAAACTGATTTTAAAGCCTAATTTAAGCAACTACAGTTTCAAAATGATATTTCACTATTCATTTTTAATTAGTAATTACTACAGTTAAAATGACTGAATAAAATTACTCAACAATTTACACTTATTTCTGAGTGAAGCATTAATTTGGGAGCGCCACCAGGGGTCGCAACAACTGTTGCTTTGAATGGTTACTTTGAACAGTGTTCAAATGTTCGTAATGCTCTCTTTCTTTCTTTTTTCTACTTTTACACACACACACACACGCATACAAACTCACGCCACACAGACACGCACAATTTCCATCTAAATATAGCTGGTCGTGTGGTTTTGGGTTCGTTATCAAAGTTGGGCAGGACGTAAATGGAGTTGCATCCAATTGCACAGCCGGAGAGCCAACTGCAGTTCTAGACCTGCAGTTTTAGACCTGCAGTTCTAGACGTGCTGTAGTTTTAGACATGCGCCACCTAGCGGCTCGGAATGTAGCTAACGACAGCCAACTGCAGTTCTAGACCAGCATTTCCAATGCATGCCGTAGGCTCAGGGGCATGTATATTGTAATAATCCATTGTATAAAGAGTTTATTTGTTAAATATGCCCATTGATTCTCAATTGTTTTAGCCAAATCTCTAACATTTGACAAGTTTTAAATGATAATGTACACCACATTTTGTATTTAAATAGAAGTAGTACGCCTCATTTTCCCTGTTCTTTTAGGGAGTTTGGATTAATTTTGTCATTTACACACACAGCTTGTCTCCTGAAGATATTTTATTTTTAATTAAACTACTGGATTACTGGCATAGGCTATTTTGTATTAAAAATCAGCAAACATTGCATAATGTCAGGATGCTTTCAGTGAGTAAGCATACGTTTCCAGAATGTGATTTATTTTACTCGTATACCTTCATTGGCATGCAACTAGCAAATATTATGTGATACTTGGGGTTTTTCGCTCACACGCCACACATCCGATTTCTCACGCCGAAAAAAAAATCTAGTTTATTTACCTCTGATCCATATCTATGATTCAATGAGTTACCAGTTCGCTCTGGCGCAAACACTGATCGATCGCAATATAATACTAAATTTTTTGTGTCCATTTTACGTTCGCCACCCCCCCCCCCCCCCGGCAACAATTTACGTTCGCAGGACTATTTCTCTCATAAAGGTAGCCAGAACTAACGAACTAAGACACACTAACGCTAGCCAGATTCATCCTTCATGACATAAACATTACGATAACACAAAAATGACCTTCAGACCGATCATATTTACATTTACATTTATGGCATTTAGCAGACTAAATATATGTCTATCATATATTAATATGCTCAATTGTATCAATATTCAGAACATAGTCTGGGTTCTTAGGGGTTAATAATGATGGGGAAATGCTACTTTAGCTTGCTTACTACTTTTAATATTAATAGTAGCGTAGTAAGTGCTAATTTCCTTCCTTTAAGTTGTTTCAAATTTAATCAAAGTAGCTACTAAGTAGCCATAAAGGTAGCCAGAACTAACGAACCAAGACACACTAACGCTTGCCAGATTCATCCTTCATGACATAAACATTACGATAACCCAAAAATGACCTTCAGACATTATCATATATCTATCATATATTATTATTGCTTATAAATATCATTCTTCCATCTGCTCCCGCGACATACTAAAACACTATCTGGATATTACGTTACATACATCTAAAACTACGGCACGTCTAGAACTGCAGGTCTAGAACTGCAGGTCTAAAACTGCGGTTGGCTCTCCGGGTGTGCAATTGGATGATGTAGGGTAAATGGGCCAGTGGCCTGTGTTCCACCCCCAGCACGTATTCCCCTCCCCTCGCCCCTCCCTGCGCTGCGTGGCCACGCCTCTTTCCATCTCTCTGAACTTCCACTATTTCCGTGCTCGTCCCAGAGAAAAAAAGGATTCACGATGGAGATCATTCGAGTGTTGAAAGTTTAAAGGTTTAGGTTTTTCCAAACTTTAGGTGTCGATTACAGAAATTCCGACGAGCTCGAGGCATGGTGGACGCTGCAGAGTTTACTGTATGAAGACGAAAAGGTCCGAAGTGGAGGATAGTTGCGCCGCTTGTGAAGCGATCTTGAGCGCCTGAGTTGGAGAGAGAGGCGCTCGGTGTGTTAGGACGACCGCAGCACGGTGAGTGGCCTTATTAAACACGGACGAAGTGCGTTTTAGCTTCTTTCTGCGTGACTTGGACTACTGGCAAAACTAGTCCCAACTGTCCTAACATTTTCACAAGATGAAGAAGTTACGCACTACGCTTGGACGGAGAAACTCCTGAAGTGATCGCACGTTTTGTGGCGTGTTGGAGGAAACGTGAGGAGACGTGCAGGAATGTGCGCTACCGGCGCATCCTTCTCCTTTAGATGCGCTTCAGTGTAGAACATCTTGGCACAGCACGCTGCTTCCCGCAGGACACTTTAATACTCATAAGTGTCTGTTTGGACCACATACGTCCCTTACATTACAGGACGTTAAAATAACCACGTCCATGAAGCACAAAGGGCCGCAGACGTACAACACATCTGTCCGGCTCCATTAAAGTCACGCTAGATTATTCTGGTTGATCTGCTCACGGTGATCTGTAGGTTTATTTTAATTGTTTAGGTTTTAATCTTTATTTAGATGTTTTTTTCATTTTGCCAGATAAGTACTTAACTCGGTTATAAGTATTAACCAATACAAACCTCATGGTCTAAATGCGCCGCTTTTGCGGTTAGGAGTTCAGAGTCGCGGCTCGATCACATCTTTAGGACACCAATTATTTTTTAGCAACATTTTAGACTGAAAACCAAAAATCAGACAACCTTATCTGTGTTTTCTGCGATGTGTAAGTCTTCTTTCTTAAATAATCGCTGTAAGAAAAGCCGCTTTCTTTATCCTTAGGGAACTCTTGTCACGTTATAATCTCACTATAAAAAACCCAATAAACAAGCATAATGTCTGATGGGTTTAGCTGATGTTTGAACGCGTCTGGGGTTTTAAGGAATTTCTAACTACCAGAATGTAACACAAGGGGGCCTCGTATTTTCAAACAGATACTATTTGCAATCTGTTGCATAACAGGGTTTAGAAGATAGTTATTAATATAGCGTAAAGGAGAGACAAAGTCACCACATAGGAGACCATCGTTTTTTTTACATAAATGTTCAGATGAATACTTCGACTTTCATATTAATCTTGGCATTCCGTATTGCCTGGTTAAGAGGCAATTTGTTTAAGATTTCTTATTATCTCCATATGACGGGCCTATTATTGTGTTTTAACCATTATGAGAAGTACACATCTTTCAACAGTTTTTCTTACGGCAATTGTTTATTACATGCATAAAATTGAATGGAAAACAATATTTTTTGTAGCGCGAAAATATAATATTGTTGTGCAGTTAATTTCAGTTCAGCATGTCCATGGTCTTCCGGTCCTTCAGTGACATTGGTTTGCATCCTGTATGGCCATACATGTGTTTCCTTTGATTCTGATGGGTCACAGTTGTCCTTGTTGTAGAAGCACATTACTAATGTAAGTCACACATACCCAAAGAAACCCTATCCTTCAACCAGGGGGGAGCGTGTGTACTCCCCATGTGTGTGATAAACTCATGAGCGTGTGTGTGTGTGTGTGTGTGTGTGTTTAATGGCATGTTTTCTTCTCAACTCACACACACCAAGTTTTTGTCTTTGTCAAAAGGAAAAGGGTAATTTGTTTTATCTCTTTTTTGAAAAAGGCACTTTGTGTAATTAGTGGGCTTGCACATTTGGTAGTTATTATGCTTAGAAGGAAATGGTAGATTGCAGATGATTTTGAAAAATAAAATGACTGAGATTTACTTTTAGATTTTGCAGAATTAAAAGTGGTGTTTTTCTAGTACCTCATTTGCCTTTGAAAAGTGGAACAAAACAACATTTAAAAAGAACACCTGGGTTCCCGAACACCTGGGTTCCCAAACACCTGGGTTCCCAAACACCTGGGTTCCCGAACACCTGGGTTCCCAATACCTGAGCTGAGACTTGAGGCCACGGGAGGAAATTCAAATGCGCCTACAGGCAGAGTGGTTTTCCCGTTTGCTTGTTTTACTGATTACTGCTTCAGTCAGAATCCCGGCTGTTGCAGTACACTTTGAAAGTAACTTCTTAGACTGCCCACGCACACAGCTTCACTCGACTGTGAGCAGAGTTGGATTCTGCTGCCCTGGTTGGCGTGGGTCACCGTGAGCACGACCGGCCCGCTTGTCGCGTTCTTCTGCTGTTACGTAAAGCCCTGAGCAAGCTGTCCCTGAGGGACGCGTGCTGTCTGGCTCATGCTAGCAGAAGCCGCTGTGCCCAGGAGCATTTGTGGGGTGGTTAGAAATCCATGAATTAGTGATGAGAGATGGGTGTGTGTGGGAGTTGACGTGCGATGTGCAGAGCTGGTTAAATAGGCATTAGCTAGAAGGCATGATGCATCGGGACCAGAAAATCAGATCAATCTTCATCGTAACTGTAACGCAACATTTGCAGCTTTTTCGGATCTCCTGTACTGCCTGTAACGTGCCACCCAGAAATTGTTTTATTCAGCAAAAGGCCACGGATGAAAGTGTTCACCTGATGACCTGTGTGAGGAGATGGTGAGGTTGTTGGTTCTTCAAGGATATTATGAAGTGTGTGGGCTACGCTCTATGTGGAAATTACATGTGAAGGTATAGCAGGCCTGGACCTGCTGTACAGTGCTCTACGTGCTGCAATACAGTGTTCAGGACTGTGTACCTGAGAGCTTTTTCATCTCTGCCCAGGTTTTGAGCAATGCTGATGCTCCAGAAAGCAGTAATTATAGTGTTCCATTCAGTAGTTAAACTGTTCCGTTCAGTAGTTAAACTGTTCCGTTCAGTAGTTCCATTTAGTGGTCTTCTGCTCCTATTGCTACAAAAGACTCTTTTGTAAAACAAATTATTACCAATTCCCCTTATACATATTTATAGTGCATACATATAGAATTAATAGAATATACAAATATACAATGTAAAATACACAACGTATAAACAAATCTATTTAAAGAACCTTGTCGTCCTAAAAATATCTTATGGCAAGCTATGATACTGCTATGCAGTCAACGCAAAGATGCTGACTTACTTCTGACGTGATGATTTTGACCCAAGATTCGGTGTCATTTGGTGAACCAAATGTTGTTGTGATTCTTCCAAGAAACACAGATGGAAGATTGTGACTAAAACTGCAGCTTGTGGTCCACTGCGACACCCTTGAAAATGAGGCAATGCGTCCCTCTCAGCCCACCAAAGAGAAACTAAGAAGACTCTTATTATGCCTTTCTGTGTCCTTGGCTGTAAAGCCCTGTGTGGCTGTACTGATGGTCATGGGGACTTTTGGGAGCTGTTTTTGGGAGGCCCTCAGGGCCAACGCATAAACACCAGCCAGCAGGAAGGCCCTGGCGATCTGTCTTTGTGTTTCCTTTAAATTCAGCCTCAGGATGTTTACTTGCTTGTCTGTTTGTTTGTCTGTCTGGCAAGTCCTTCTCCTTACTTTGAGTTGTTTGATAACAAATCCTAAAGAATCTCAGTGTGTGTGTGTATGTGTGTGTGTAGGGACACAGATATTTGGGAACAAAATATTTCAGGCTCAATCTTAACACACAAACACATACATATAATGTACAGATACAGATCGGTGGTCCCACACATACAGATTTACTGGCTTTCTTTCTTAGGCCCAGATCTTCAAAGTTCTTGTAATCTAGTACACACCAAAGCAGAGGTGTACAGAGCATGTGTGTGTGTGTGTGTGTGTGTGTGTGTGTTTACATAAGCATGTCTGTGTCTCTCACTTATGGTCAGTGTTGGGAACGTTACTTTAAAAAAGTAATTAGTTATAGTTACTCACTACTTGTTCAAAAAAGTAACTGAGTTAGTAACTGAATTACTCTATAATAAAAGTAACTCGTTACCAGGGAAAGTAACTATTTGCGTTACAGTTAAAAAAAGGTTATATGCCAATTAAGTTTTTTTTAAGCAGTTTTCACAGTCAGTTGAAATGAGTAGATCAGAAAATTGTTTAACTTTTGATATTTATTGCACATCCACAGACCAGTGCAGGATAAAATCCTTTAAAATCCCAAAATCTTTGGAAAAAAAAAAGCAAAAGTAAACAGTTACACTATATAAAGTGCATTTACATCTATGAAATTAAATTAAATTCTCTCAACCTGAGACAACTGGTTTGTTTACAACAGAAGTAAACTTAACAATAAAACCTCTATTCTTAATTAAATAAATCAAATACCCAGTCTGGTAGACATTCAGGAACTTCAAGTATTTTCTTAAATAATGTTTATATCGCCTTGAAAGTACTAGTTTTCTTCGGCTTGCACCTGACGCCATTTCGGCCTCTTCTCCGTTTGTGTCGTGTCACTCGCGTGCTTCGGCGCGCGTGTAAAAACACTGGCTCTGATTGGCTATCATAACGCTGCCTTAGCCAAACGCTTACTGACTTGTTAAGTTAAACAGGTGTTACACCGAGAACTGTGACCTATCGAGATCTGTTACTTCTCACTAGCCTGGGCAGCGGTCCGCTCGGATTACTGTTAGTATATCAATATATAGTAACGCACCGCTTTTAATGACCAGTAACGTAAACGGCGTTGTAACGACAGGAAAAGTAACTAATTATATTATCCCGTTACTGACAAAATGACGACGTTACCTAACGCCGTTATTTTTAACGGCGTTATTCGCAACACTGCTTATGGTAAAATAGGCTTCTCTGTTGGAGCTAAAATAGTCTGATGTGCAGTGTTGTCCTGAGATTCAACAAAGTCACTCATCTGTTTCTAATGACATCCTATACGCATCCTTCCCATACGGCTCTGGAACAGTGAGTCAGCATTTTCTCACTCACGCACACACATACACACACACACATATACAAACAAACAAACAGGACTGCACGGTCTGTTTCCACACGGGGTAGATGCTTGTCAGGGCATGTGCACTCACATCAACACTAGCACATTCACGCAATACTGCAGGTTTAGAAAGAGTGGTGGATCAAAGTTCAGTAACCAGTAATGTGAAAAAATACACCCTCTTAGAATCTTGCGGTTTTATGTATCAGGACATGATGAAAATCACCTGGACCTTACCAGGTCCTGAGGTAAATGCAAGCTCAGATGATGAACAACACAGGACTAATTACACTGTCGTTATTCATTTAACAGAAATGTGGCCAAAATGCAGAGGCAGTGTGTGAAAAATTTAATACACCCTTACAGCTTCTACAGGGATTAAGAGGGTAAGTACAGCCAGGAGCTGTTAATCAAACACCCTTGATGAGCTCATCAGTGTGTGTGTCCACCCCTATAAAAGCAGACGCAGTTTGCTCGTCTGGAGCACTCGGGTGTGTGTTAATGTGATGCATCGGCATCAGCATTGATCTTTGAGACACCGCTGTTGTTGCCATTCGTCCCAGGCATGGACGTCCCAGACATTTTAGAATTCACTCGAACACCAGAACAGCGATCCAAATGACACCAGCAAATCTACAGCTGAACGGCTGAGAAAGAACAGGGCCAGAGTGTTGCAGGGAGACCCAGTCGAAGGCCAGACTTGAACCCAAATGAAACGCTGCATCAGTACCTTAAGGGAACTGCCCATGAAGAAATGTCCATAAATCTCAATGGACTGAATCAGAGTTGTAAAGAAGAATGGGCCAGTTCCTCCGGACTGATGAGAGAGACTGAGAGTCATGCAGAAAACAACTACTTCAAGTCCTCGCTGCTAAAGGTGCTTCTACAAGCTGTTGATTCACAGGGTGTGTTTAGTTTCACACGTCACTTCTTCATGTGAAGAAGCACTTTGGACAGATACCCGGTAGAATTTGTGGTGATGTGGATTAGTGTTTTTATTTACGTCATTTCTAGACCTGCTGAGGACCAGATTATTTTAATCAGCATGTCTTGATGCATAAAACGGAAGTAAAAGAGGCTGGACTACACGAGACCTGCTTCACTCAGCCTTGTTCAACAGTGGAAGGACTTTAGGATGAGAGAGTGTTGAGTGAGTGTTGAGTGTTGAGAGAGTGTTGAGTGATGAGTGAGTGATGAGAGAGTGTTGAGTGATGAGAGAGTGTTGAGTGATGAGAGAGTGTTGAGTGATGAGAGAGTGTTGAGTGATGAGTGAGTAATGAGTGGTAGGTGAGTGGTGAGTGAGTGATGAGTGATTAGTGGTTGAGTGATTAGTGGTGAGTGGTGAGTGATGAGTGAGTGATTAGTGGTGAGTGATGAGTGATTAGTGGTGAGTGATTAGTGGTGAGTGATGAGTGAGTGATTAGTGATTAGTGGTGAGTGATGAGTGATTAGTGATGAGTGATTAGTGATGAGTTATTAGTGGTGAGTGATGAGTGGTGAGTGATGAGTGAGTGGTGAGTGTTCTTTGGCATTGTTACTAACCATTGGTTCCAATCTAATGCTCATATCTATTTATCATTTATCACTTATTTATGCATTACTTATTTAAAATGTAGGAAGTGTTTTTCCTTGTATAAACTTTAAAACAAAGTCACTTTTCACAACAGATTGCAAACGTTTATAAGACTTCTGCTTGATATTGGCATTTATGCATGTTTGTGGTAGGGGGGCCACATATCTGTGTGTACAGTGTGTGTATGATGCACAGAATGTGTGTGTGTCTGTGTGTGTGTGTGTGTGTTTTTTCTATATCAGTTTTGTAAAAAAAATGAAAAAAGAGGACTTGCACATGATCATGACTCATTGCCATAGCAACACACTTTCCCAGGTCAGCAGGCATGTTCACTGGTGGTCAGACTCTCTCTCCAGTGGTGTAGTGTAGATCTCTGGGGCTTCACCACCACAGGGTGGAGGCCCACTTTAACATTTATATCATTTCACGCCTCCAGGGTGTGGCCTGCCTGACCTTGCCAAAGCCACTGTCTCTCTCTCACACACACACTCTCACACAAACACTCTCTCGCTCACACACTCTCTTTCTCTTTCCTTCTCTTTCCCTCTCTGTGTCTGCCAGTCTGTATGTGGATGTGTGCAGTCGTGTGGGATGGTGTCCACTGCATATGGTGTTTGTGTGTGTGTGTGTGTGTGTGTGTGTGTGTGTGTGTGTGTGTGTGTGTGTACACACAATTTGAAGCACGCTCTCCCGATCTGTCATCACAGTGGGAGTCTGACTGAGTGACATGACCAGATATAATCTCACACACACACACACACACACACACACACACACACACACACACACACACACACACACACACACACACACACGGCTACAGACACACACAGATAACCACACAGATCTGCTCTCCTCTCGGTCTACACTGCTGTTATTACTATTATTACCGTTCTTATTGTTTTACATTTTGCACTCCATGTCCTGTTAATATGCTCTCTCCATTTTTAACCATCCTCCTCTCCATTTGCTTTGACACACACACACACACACACACACACACACACACACACACACACACACACACACACTGAATATGAATGAAGCCTCGTAAAAATAAAAAAAAGAGAAAAAAAACCGTATCTTCTGTAAAGTATCTGTGAAGGGGGAGGAAATAAATCCAGCAGTTCACAGTCGTGTTGGCTGACCCACAGGAGAATGATGGGGGGGGGGGGGGGGGGGGGGTGGGGGGGTAAAGGAGGGAGGGAGGGAGAGTGAGCGAGTGAGGGAGGGATGGATGGATGGGTGGAGGGAGAGAGAGAGTAAGAGAGAAAGGGGGACAGACATATCGAGAGTGTGAGGTGAGGATGGTGCATTAGTTTGCCACAGGAGAGAGACGGCAGCGTGGATGGCAGCAGATTGCTGAGTCAATACAGCAGCACGAGGGAGTCCTCCAGCAGTGGAGATGGAGAGGGAGCACAAGTCCCCTCCGCCTGCAGAGGACGCGCCGCTGCTCGGGGAGGACTAGCGGGAGACGGCAGGGTTACCGCTCACCCAGGACACCCCGCGCAGGACGGTCTGGGACATTTTTGGGATGTGTTTGAAGCTTTGAAAGCTCTGCTGACCTGCGAGCTTTTGCGAGTGTGTGTAAAGACGGGCAGCCCGAGCCATCAGAGAGGGCTTCTCTGAAGTAGTCCACCTGTATCCTGGCAGCTAGCAATCTAATGCTCACTTACGACGTTTGGAGAAAGGCGTGCGTGTGTGAGAAGGTGTGAGTGTCTGAACCATGTCCTGCCTGGGCTCCAGCTCTGAAGATGGAGCGGCATGATCCCAGCTCGGACCCGGGCGCTCCACGGAGCCCCTCGCTGGACAGCACAGAGCAGGAGTTCTCCCGGGCCGCCCGACGGGGTCACCGCCTGGCCATGGGCGCTTTCTCTGGCTGCAGGGGGCCCAGAGAGCAGGGCAGGGTGGCCCCGGAGGGGGGCGAGAAGACGGCCCCGCGCAGTCTCTCTGCGGGCGGACGCTTCCTGGTGTTTTACCTGGACCTGTCCTTTGTCTTCCTGCTAGAGCTGGAGAAGCCCAGGATGGCGCGCGGGTGTGTGTGCTGTGTCAAATACTCCATGTTCCTCTTCAACCTGCTCTTCTGGGTGAGTAGCTGCCTCGCTGCATACATACATCAAAAGTGTGTGCGTGTGTGTGTGTGTGTGTGTGTGTGTGTGTGTGTGTGTGTGTGTGTGTGTGTGCGTGTGCGCGCACAGGTGTAAAATGTAGGCAGAAGACCAAGGTCATGTTCATGCGAGGTGGATCTGTGCTTTTCTGACGCTCAGATGTCAGAATGGTCTTCAGTATGAGTTGCAGTATGGATTTCACGTTAGAGTCTGAATCAGGCAGGTTCTGCAGTACTCGCATAGAGGTCAGAGATTGGTCCATATATGTGGTCCATGCTGGCTTTTCTCTCTGTATGAAGGGTTCAGATCATCCATGAAGAGAGGTAACGTCTGTCAGATTCTCTGAAAACAGAGTTCAAAATGCTTGCTTGCTTTCTCTCTCAACACACACACACACACACACACACACACACACACACACACACACAGAAGGACAGTGAGAGGGTCTTTTGGGAGATTCACTTATCTACAGTCAACTTCAGGCTTGGTTATTTTACTACATGGGCATGTAGTTTTTTCTTCATAGTGTTTCATGTGTGTGTGTGTGTCTGTCTGTCTGTCTGTCTGTGTGTCATGTCTGTGAGCGAGTGTGGCATGTCTGTGAGCGAGTGTGTCATGTCTGTGAGTGTGTTATGTATGTGAGTAAGTGTGTGTGTCATGTCGGTTTGAGTGTGTGATGTCTGTGAGTGAGTGGGTGTGTGATGTCTGTGAGCAAGTGTGTGTCATATCTGTGTCTGTGTGTGTCTGTGTGTTATGTCTGAGTGAGCAAATGAATAACTGATTTAATTTAAACTCTGAATTCAGGTTTCATTTGTTTGACCAATGTTTCAATGAGTCTCTCTGCTCACACTTTCATATATCAGGCATAAAGCAATGCTGGCATTTACTGAACGAACACACACACACACACACACACACACACACACACACACACACACACACACACACACACACACACACAGTGTGATTCAGAACAGAGGATTCAGATATTAGGAAAGAAGTGGCACTACTATTATGCCTGGTTCTGTAGGTACTGAGTGCTGAACTATCTTCCTCAGTGTTCTGTAGGTACTGAGTGCTGAACTGTCTTCCTCAGTGTTCTGTAGGTACTGAGTGCTGAACTGTCTTCCTCAGTGTTCTGTAGGTACTGAGTGCTGAACTGTCTTCCTCAGTGTTCTATAGGTACTGAGTGCTGAACTGTCTTCCTCAGTGTTCTGTAGGTACTGAGTGCTGAACTGTCTTCCTCAGTGTTCTGTAGGTACTGAGTGCTGAACTGTCTTCCTCAGTGTTCTATAGGTACTGAGTGCTGAACTGTCTTCCTCAGTGTTCTGTAGGTACTGAGTGCTGAACTGTCTTCCTCAGTGTTCTATAGGTACCGAGTGCTGAACTGTCTTCCTCAGTGTTCTGTAGGTACTGAGTGCTGAACTGTCTTCCTCAGTGTTCTGTAGGTACTGAGTGCTGAACTGTCTTCCTCAGTGTTCTATAGGTACTGAGTGCTGAACTGTCTTCCTCAGTGTCTTTGTCTCTTTGCCTCTTAATTGTTATATATTTATTTATCTGCATGCTGAAATTTAAGGAGAATTCACTTGTCTCTGTGATCGATTCATGTGTGCGTGTTTGTGTGTGAATGTGTGTGTGTGTGTGTGTGTGTGTGTGCGCACGATAGAAAAACAAAATAGAAGTGATCTTTAAAAGCACATCCATCCACTGACAGTCAACAACAATTTGTGTTTTTTGTGAAGAATGCACATTAGGCTGCTTTTTCATACCTGCACAGTATATTCAGCCCAGACTAACTATATATATATATGTGTGTGTGTGTGTGTGTGTGTGTGTGTGTGTTTTGTGAGAATTGATGCAGAGAGAATGCTAAACTCAAGTCAATCTAACAGTGTTTGCCATTGCAGACAGAGACACTGCTGTCCTTTCCTCTGGCGTTGCATGCACACTTTCCTGTGGCAGAACAGACATCCTCTCTTTACTTCTCCTCTTCTTTCGCACTTGTCCAAAATGAGATTCTCATTATCCTTCATTTTTGTCATCCGCTTGTCTGGCACTCTGCCAAACTTCTCTGGCCTGCTCGGGATGGCTGAAGACTCACAGAGATCAGAGTGCCAGCTAGATATCTGAACAGTCAGAGAGAGACAGACAGCCAGTCCTACCCATCCGAGAGACAGACAGCCAGTCCCCTCCCCGTCCGAGAGACAGACAGCCAGTCCCCTCCCCGTCCGAGAGACAGACAGCCAGCCCCTCCCCCCCGTCTGAGAGACAGACAGCCAGCCTCTCCCCCCCCCCCCCGTCCGAGAGACAGCCAGTCCCCCCCTGTCCGAGAGACAGACAGCCAGTCCCCCCCCGTCCGAGAGACAGACAGCCAGTCCCCCCCTTGTGAGAGACAGACAGCCAGTCCCCCCCCGTCCGAGAGACAGACAGCCAGTCCCCCCCTTGTGAGAGACAGACAGCCAGTCCCCCCCCGTCCGAGAGACAGACAGCCAGTCCCCCCCTTGTGAGAGACAGACAGGCAGCCTCATGCCCCATCATGTGCACAGCATAGGATCTTTTTCAAGTGACTTATTTAGATATGTTTTTATAACTGCATCAAATACGCAAGAGCTACATATGGAATCCTGTTGATCTGTGATGTGACTGTGACCTATATCAGTTGAAAATCTGTTAAAAATGTGTTTCAATTGGCCAGGTTTGGAACACATTTGAGTGCACTTGAGTGACTGTATTGCATTTGCATGAAATTACTCAGATGTGATTTCTGGATTTAAAAAAAAGTGCTTAAATGCATTCATTCCATTACAACCCACACACACACGTGTTTTTTTGCATTTCATTAGTATTTATATAACTTTGTCATACTTGACGATACAAGTATCATGCTATTTCTGGAAGTTTGCAAAGTGCACACGCAAAGTACAGTTCATACATCACAGCATGGAACAGGCACTCGGATCGATAAGAGAGCTTCACGGAGTGATGGCAGCGCTACCCTGAAGTAAACCCTCCCCTCCGTGAACCAAGACCGCTCGATCTCCTGGGGTTTACGTAGTGGTGCGGGTATTAATGATTAGTGATGGGGTATTAATTCTGCGTTTGTGCCCTCCCCCTCTAGCTGGCGGGGTGTGGGCTGCTGGGTGTGGGCATTTGGCTCTCGGTGTCCCAGGGCAGCTTCGCCACCTTCTCACCCTCCTTCCCCTCCCTCTCCGCTGCCAATCTGGTCATCATCCTGGGGTCCATCGTCATGGTGACAGGCTTCCTGGGATGCATGGGCGCCATCAAGGAGAACAAGTGTCTGTTGCTGAGTGTGAGTGGTTGACTACAACCCCCAGGGTGCAGTTGGGTTTTGTCACTAAGCTGCTTAGCTCACTAAGAAGAGAATATGAAGGAATATATTTCATACGTGACATTGATGCGTTTTATGGGATTGTAGTAACTGTGTAGAATATATTGTGCAAGTCTTTTTTCCCTAACTGGTTCTGGTTTGCTGTCACTCCCCAGTTCTTCATCGTGCTGTTGATCATTCTTGCAGCAGAGTTGATTCTGCTCATTTTGTTCTTTGTGTACACAGACAAGGTAAAGCGCCACACGGTCACTGCACTCTCGCTCACACACACACACACACACACACACACACACACACACACACACACACACACACACACACACACACACACACATTGACCACCGTCCTAATGTAATCGTTGTCCTACAGGTGAGTGCGAATGCCCAGCAGGATCTTAAAGAGGGTCTACAGCTGTACAACACAGACAACAACATTGGTCTTCGCAATGCATGGAACATTATACAGGCCGAGGTAGGGCTCTGTGTGTGTGTGTGTGTGTGTGTGTGTGTGTGTGTGTGTGTGTGTGTGTGTGTGTGTGTGCGCGTGTGTGTGCGCGCGTGTGTGTGTGTGTGTTCCAGTACCAGTCTAAGTATTTCTAAGGTGGGTGTCTGCATTTGATGGTGTCTGTAAAATCAGGCATTTGTGTGTGGAAATCATCAGTCTGTAAAGTCATGAATTTATGTCTATAAATCATGACTCTGTAAAGTCAGGACAGAGTAAATGTCGATCTGAACGTGACAATTTAGGCACTGGACATTTCAGGTTGCATTCTGAAAATATAATGGAAATCAGACTTTATTATATCTATCTTGTGTAATGTGTAGATAAAAGAGTTCGCCACTGGACGAACTCTTTTACCACGGACCTGAGGGAGTAGTGTGTAAAAATCATACTTCTGTATTGATGTTTTTAAATTTTGTCCTGCAAGAAGAGACGTCCTTTTATGAATATTAATACACTGTTTCTTCATAGCCTCACTCTCTCTGTTTCAGGGTGAAATCAATAATATTCTCCTTTCAGAGAATTTTTGCCCTAGCAGGTCTGTTTCTGCAGTTCAGAAGTGCTCCCATAAATGTTGAATGAAGAAGTAATCTCTCCTCTCTCCCTCCCTCTCTCCCGCTCCATCCATCTCTCCTCTCTCACTCCCTCTCTCCCTCTTCATCCATCTCTCCTCCCTCCCACTCTTTAGTGGCAGTGCTGTGGTGTAACTGGGCACACAGACTGGCACGACGCCCTGCCGGATAAGACGGTGCCAGACCGATGCTGTCAGGAGCATTATAACGAGTGTGGCCGCAATGCCAGCAATGTCTTCTGGTCCCGGGTGAGTGGTGTGGGCGGCAGGGGGAGTGGCAGCTGTGGGTGGAGGTGGCAGCTGTGCTCATGAACTACACCCACATTTCTGGGGGCCTGGTGCTAATGATGGTGCTTTGACCCCTAGGGTTGCTACGAAAAGGTTGTGGACTGGCTAGACGATAACAAACACCTCTTGGGCACCATTGCTTTGTGTGTCCTTGTCATACAGGTATGTAATACACCCCCCCCCCCCCCCCCCACACACACACAAACACACACCTAAATGCCACTGATTTGGATACACTCATGTGGATGCATTGGTAGTCACTGATATTACTCATTCCCCGATCTGTTCATATTTGCTCATACTGAGTGACATCCAGTGACATCATAAAGGTTCTGTCCTGTAAAAGCTCAGTGCTGACATCATTTCCTGTCGCTTGCAGCTCCTTGGCATGGCGTTCTCCATGACCCTGTACCAGCAGATCCACAGGTCAGGGAAGAAATATGATGCCTAGAAGAGCTGCCTCGCAGAAAACTTCAACTCCCAGAGTGCAGTTATTCTGTACTGCTTCATGCTTCTTACCTTTCTTGGATATTGCGCATTATGGGGAACTTTACAGTACTTGTTTTTGATGTCCAATTATTTTATATTGTATTTTGAAAACATATCTTCACAAAACTGTTAAAGGACTGTTCCAGTTCAGAAACAGCTGTTGAGGTCTGCACAGAGGAAGAAAACCTAAATGCAAGGTATTTTAAAGAAGAACAGATGACTCTTCACACAACACAACAATTTTTTAAGTATACCTTTGAACTCTGAAAATGTTCACAAGCCAAGACAGAGACATTGAGACAAGAACCTGTCCCTTTTACAAAATGGATCTCTCTTTCTCCCTCTCTCTCTCTCTCTCTCTCTCTCTCTCTCACACACACACACACACACACACACACTCAGCTTCTCCTTCTGTCCTTCTCTCTCCATTTTGTCTTCCTTCTCTCTCCCTCTCTCTCTAGAAGTCACAAATTTGCTCGTATATTGATTCTTTAGGCATGTTGTACACATGGCATCCAGCCGTCACAAGCATATACTGTACAGTTGTTCACAAGTGCATCCTATAGATATTAGATGAATATGGTGCTGTTGATTGTAAGTATACTTTGTTAGTGTGTATGTCGAGTGGAAATGGCATGTTTTCAGCATGGGTTGGCAGTCATTTTGCCTTTTTACTAGACAATTTGTGCTCTCTCTCTCTGACAGTTTATATATATATATATATATATATATATATATATATATATATATATATATATATATATATATATATATATATATATAATGGTGAGCGAGAGATCAATAAAGAGCTCTCTTTTAAAGAAACATGAACGTGCACATTTAAAGCAGATTTATCTCTTCATAAGTTCATAAGCTTAAGTTCTTAAGTTCATAAACACTTTCATATGTAGAGTACTTATTGATTGCTAACTTTTCTCCATGTATTTGTACTTGAGGGTATGATTGTATTCTTTGAGACACTATCCAGTGCGCTATAAGCCAGAGGCCTCCCGGCGAACTCAAACGGCCTGTTTCTTCTTCGCTGGCAGTGTCTCCTGTCATTTACTTCTGAGCTGCAAAGCTTTCTTCTGTTGTCCAAGGCAAATGACGTCAGTAGGGGGATGATGGATGACTTCCAGTAAAACAAATCCTTCCTTTTCCGCATGGGAGGAATCATTTGTTTTGCCTCTGTGTCGTCTCTCTCTTGACTAGCTGGAAACGTGCCCGATAAAGAGCAGAAACACCAGTACAGTGGTGTGAGGTTAGAGCTCGAGTTTTGTGCAGTAGGTACCTGTGTCGGCCGCTGCTGGGTGAAGTATGTGGCTGTGCTCAGAGAGCACATTACTCACCATCCCCCAAGACCACAGTGTAAAGCACTCTGAAAGTTTATTAAAGCGTTGGCTAAGTGGCATTCGGGGAGAGGAAATACACAATTAGAAATATTTCAACAAGAGCTCTGTACAGCCCAAAACTCTTTACAGCCCAAAATACACAACATTACAAAGCAGAAAGTAGAAAACAGCACTGGGTCTTGTCCTCCACAGTATCTATGGTAACAGGAAAGGGAGAAGACAGCACTCCCATCTCAGCAGATGGGGGAGGGGCCTGGAGGTGATCTCTGGAGAACACTAGCTCTCTGTCTCTCTCTCTCTCTCTCTCTCTCTTTCTGTCTAGTTATCTCGCTCTAGTTCTCTGTCTCTAGTTCTTTCTCTCTAGTCCTCTCTAGTTCTTTCTGTCTCTAGTTCTTTCTCTCTCTCTCTCTCTCTCTCTCTCTCTCTCTCTCTCTGTAAGGCTCCCTCTGGCTCCCTCTGTTGGCTGGATGTGTTTGTGTCTATGACTAAGACAACAAAAGAACATTAACTCAAAGGAGTTTTTCATCACACACCTCTCACACACAGCATATTTTTACGCACACATTGTTTTTAAGTTCACTCTGCAGAACCTGTTAACAGTGCCGTTATTTACACCCAGGAGTGACATGAACGAAGACCAATTCTCTCTGCTGAGAGGTCTCCCTTATTTCAGCTCCTGGGCACAGAGTGTACTGAACTTCCAGTGGGATGTGGAGTTGTGGCCGGTGTGCCTGTCACATCTCGGCCTTTTGACAAGTACCGTGGTGGACCCGTTTGTCCCCACCGAGTTCACTTCTGTTGACCACATCATGCAAAAGCTACAGCAGCACTCATCACTCGAATATGTATCCTTACAGTCAACAGGCGACTAATGGCGGATTTACTTTGAGGCAGATAATGTTTCTCTGAGACTCGCTGCTTTGTAGATATGTTCATGGGATCAATGGCTAATATGAACTTAATCGTGTTTGTATAAGATCTTGTCATGTTTGTGTATCTAAATAAAAACAGTAACTGCTGTTTGATGTTGGTGGAGTGGAAGTGTTTTAAAGTGTACACGCTAAAACCTAAAGGTACATGTAAACAAGAGGTGTTGGGAGGATTGTCCAGGCGTGGTCGGATTGGTTGGGGACGAGGGGGAGAGGGAAAAGGTCAGGCGCTCAGGCAAGCAGATGAGAGTCCCTGCCTCTTTGTCCCTCTGTCCGCACCAAGTGTCTTGCGGCGGGGACGCCGTGATGCTGGACCACTATCCCCACACCCAGCTCTCTGTCTGAGAGGACTTCAGCTGGACAGATTCGCTGTTCTCCACCTGCTTCTGAACACAGAGAGGCGTCTTACAGCATTGCAGTGTAACTGTATCTGGACAGCACGGTCAGCACCGGGTCCACTCAGAAGTTCATGCAGGACGTGAACCTGCTGCACATGCCAGTTGAACATCATTGCAGTTTTTGCTTACAATGATTCCGCATCCTCGTTATTAATTTAACTGAACATGCAGAGTTTTTACTTCCCACTTGGGGATATTTGAAGCGGGAGATGCCCCAGAGGTATAGCTACATCCCAGTGTATAGTAATGTGCTTTCTGACCTTGCTGGCGATCGCTTTCAGTTTGCCCAGTAGTGACGGAGTGTTGGAATAAACAACATCATCTTCGTTCTCCTCCCCTTCTCCTTCTGCCAGTGCACAGCTGTCTGCTGCCGGCAACTCGCATTCCTTATTGGCCGACATCACGAGGCGGGAATACTTATACTCCAGCCTATTGGACAGAAAATGAATAAATGAATAACCGTCTAATTTTGCCAGTTATGATTGGTCTTGGACCTTGATTGATACAGGTTAGTCACCTCTTGTTTTTCTTCCAGAAGTAACACGTGAGAGAAATGAGGAGGACAGCCATGAAGGCTCCGCCCCCTATTCCAACCTTCAGCCATAGGGGGACTGCCTCGCAGGGGGCGGAGCTCTTCTCAGGAAGTGACACCCCTTTAGTACAAAGCTTTGGCTCGTTCCACACATACAGGGTGTCCTAATGTACAGGTGAGAGAAATGAGTCGGGAGGCAGAAAAGAAAAGGTTCAGCTAACAAACTGCGGGTGAACTGAGAGAAGAGAGAAAGAGAAACAGGTGACCTGCACTCCACCCTTGCATGCGCCCTCTATCGAGTGGTAGTCTGCCTCTGTGCAAATGGGACACGCACTGGAACTCTGCCACAGGAAGTAAAACGCCCGGCCATCGCACGTGCCCGCCGGACACTTACTGAAAACAGACACGGGCACATCAGGAGTGTAGAATAAACAGGGGTTACTACATGTAGCCCACCGGTTTATGGTAACACACACACACACACACCTTGGTACAGTGAGCTCTCCACGCTCTCCACTCCCTGGGCTGCAGCGTAGTGTGATGACGGCGGTACGGCCATGCTCACAGCATGCTGTTTCCTGGGGAGAGCTTAGGTAGCAGGAGCAGAACACACTCCAAATGAGGCCGGCAACGAACACACCAAGAAGCCTAAACACACACTCAGA